>NW_028239603.1:0-30105 GCF_047967505.1 Dipteris shenzhenensis | reverse complement strand
TTTCAAAGTCCCCTGTCTTCTTTCTTTAAGGATTTGAAGTCCTCTTCAAGGATTTTCAGTCCCCTGAAGAGGATTTCAAGTCCCTTTTCTTCTTTAAGGATTTGAAGTCCTCTTCAAGGATTGTCAGTTCCCTGAAGAGGATTTCAAGTCCCTTTTCTTCTTTAAGGATTTGAAGTCCTCTTCAAGGATTGTCAGTTCCCTGAAGAGGATTTCAAGTCCCTTTTCTTCTTTAAGGATTTGAAGTCCTCTTCAAGGATTGTCAGTTCCCTGAAGAGGATTTCAAGTCCCCTGTCTTCTTTAAGGATTTGAAGTCCTCTTCAAGGATTTTCCGTCCACTGAAAAGGATTTTCAAGTCCAAGGATTTCCAGTCCCCTGGAAGGGTCTATGAATCGGACTAGATACATTATACAAAATCAAACCGTCAAATGCAAGACCTAATTCTCCTTGTTATCTATCACTCTCGCTCGGATCTCCCTCAGTGAGGGAGATTTGACGATCGAGAAGGATTTCAAGTCCAAGGAAGATTTTCAGTCCCCTCGAAAGGATCTATGAATTCGACCCATTTCTATTATAGCTAAGAAAACTGTCGAGCGCAAGACCTAATTTTCCTTGTTATCTATCAATCTCGATCGGATCTCCCTCAGTGAGGGAGATTTGACGAGAAAGATCTCAATTCCAAAGATTTTGAGTCCCCTCGAAAGGGTCTATGAATTCGACCCATTTCTATTATAGCTAAGAAAACTGTCGATTGCAAGACCTAATTTTCCTTGTTATCTATCAATCTCGTTTTGAGATCCCTCGGTCTCAGTAGAGGGAGACTTTGACGAGAAAGATTTCAAGTCCAAGGAAGATTTTGAGTCCCCTCGAAAGGGTCTATGAATTCGACCCATTTCTATTGTAACTCAGAATGCCGTCGATTTGCAAGACCTAATTTTCCTTGTTATCTATCAATCTCGATCGGATCTCCCTCAGTGAGGGAGATTTGACGAGAAAGATCTCAATTCCAAAGATTTTCAGTCCCCTCGAAAGGATCTATGAATTCGACCCATTTCTATTGTAACACAGAATGCCGTAGAGCGCAAGACCTAATTTCTTGGATTTGATTTCAATTCCAGGGGACCGCCATGGGCCTTAATTTGTTATCGCTGCAAAATCGTCCTGACGATAAGGAGTCGATTCCAAGTTAAGGGATTTAACGTCCCCTGGACTAACTATGAATCATAGATGTACTATCAAAGTCCAGAGGATTGTCGCTGCAAAATTGCCCCTGTCCAAGAATTTACAGTTCACTAGGAAATCATAGCTAGATCAATTATAGCTAAGAAAACTGTCGATTGCAAGACCTAATTTTCCTTGTTATCTATCAATCTCGATCGGATCTCCCTCAGTGAGGGAGATTTGACGAGAAAGATCTCAATTCCAAAGATTTTGAGTCCCCTCGAAAGGATCTATGAATTCGACCCATTTCTATTGTAACTCAGAATGCCGTCGATTGCAAGACCTAATTTTCCTTGTTATCTATCACTCTCGTTTTGAGATCCCTCGGTCTCAGTAGAGGGAGATTTGACGAGAAAGATTTCAAGTCCAAAGATTTTGAGTCCCCTCGAAAGGATTTCTGAATTTGATCCATTGATAGTGTACATCAGAATGCCGTCGAGCGCAACCCCCGTTTCTATTAAATTGAAAGAATCTGCGGCGGAAAGAAGAATTGGTCTCTTTTGCTTTCTTCTAGAAGTCTGAAGGCAACCCCGCCTTGAACGTACAGGTATCGGATGAAATGACTTATCCATTAGACGAAATTGGAGCATGGAATTCATCGGGAAGCGACCTGAATTGCTACGGAGCAGAAGACTGGGGGTGTGAACCGAATCATTTACACAACCGCTCCCATATGGGAATCACTTAGTCGCATGTACCATTAGGAGGGTTCAATCCTTGTAGTACTGCAAAGGATTGAACAATATTATGGATACCATCAGGAAATACTTATATCTCCTCCGGAAGAGACGAATGATCATTGGGAGGCGCGTGATCATTTCTCCGACACTGTTTCATCACCAATTACGGAAATGGACTAGTTGGAGCGACGGAAGTGGCTTTGGATACAAATCATTCAGAAAGATTCCATTATTTCATGTGACAACTCAAAATAGGTCTGGAATGAGGTATTCCGTGTAATCTCGATGATGGGATCCATTGATATACCCAGTAGAGTTGATGCTGGTACACGAACAATCATAGCTATTTCAATGGAACTCTTCGAAATCGAAGTAGATGGAGAAACTAATGGATCCTGTATGTAAATTGTTGATGTGTCACCCCCTTCGGTGAACATTAATTTAATTATCTTCGGATAGTGATATATAGAAATGACACTTGTAATGGGAGCTACCAGAACTAATGGGTACGAGCCAGCTTTCCATCCATGCCAGAAGGGGTAGGGTTTACCGGAAAAACCTGCTAATGGAGGGATACCCCCTGGGGATGGTAAACGTATAACTAGAGAGAATGTTAGAACAGGATCCTTCATGTATGGTCCCGCATAATCCCTAATGTTATCAGTTCCGGTTCGTGAACCAGATAAAGTGATGCGAGCGAAAGTCCCTAGATTCATGAATATGTAGATAGAAGTATAACTTATCATACTCGCATAGCCATTATCAGGATCCGCAGCAAGTATTCCAATCAGAATATATCCGATTTGGCTTATGGAGGAATATGCTAGCATACGTTTCATGCTTGTCTGAGTAACAGCAATTAGATTCCCCAATACCATGCTAAGGGTAGCTAATATTCCCAAAGCGAGATGCCATTCACTGGATAGGTATGAGAAAGTAATACCGAGGAGTCGTGTAGATAAAGCTAGAGCTGCTACTTTGGAAGTAGCAGAAAAAGAAGCAACGACTGGTGTAGGAGAGTTAGAGTCGGAGAGGAGATCCTCGATCTTCCCGCTCATTCAGAACCGTGCATGAAATTCTCACTTCACACGGCTCCTAGTTCGTAAGAGATTTCTAAGCTCCCAGAACCTTCCCCGTGTGTGTATCAAATCCACTTCTTCCTCGGTAATTCAATATGAGTAATAATTGGTAGCTTCTCGGGAAATCCCCTATCAGTGATTCCTTTTTAAAAGAGTCTCCATCTTACAATCGTTTCGCCCCCACATCTGGAGTGAGGAAAGGTATTGGGGAGGAATGTGATTTTCTTCGTCCCTAGCAGGCATGGCGGCACCGTCTTGGGGCGAATTTCTCTGTTGACGGATGCCTCCACTGTATCCGTGGTTTCTGAAGGATCAAAACCAATCAAATTTGTGTTCCAAGGGGAGGCTATTACACGGGGTAAATATCAATTCCATCACAAAATTCATTTAATTATTCTTTGAGAAACCTACCCATAACGAACCAACTTCGAGAAATACAAATAGGAGATAGGAGGGGGTACCTATTGAATTGCATTTCTCCCCCACTCTGCTTTACCCGCTACACAAAATAAGGGATAATTCTCGTGAGTCCAATACGAGTAACAAATTCGTGGAATTGCGGTAAGAGTTGGTCGTTGATGGGGATAACGAAAAGAAGTTTGTATCTTCTTCACATGCCCGTAGGGTATTACGGAGGAATCAATCAATTTGCATAAGATTATTTGCAACGAATTGATTCCCCTCCGAGCGAATCGCACTCCTTCATATACATCGGGAGTCCATTGGTGAAACGGAACCAACGACAGTTTGAAACCCATTCCCACGATGATAAACGTGATAGAGGTATGGATCGCCGGGGAATCATACATCTGGTTGGATACGAGTCCATTGACTATCTTGTAGAGTTGAGTCTCTCCACCGAATAATCCATATAATAAAGAGAAGCCATGGATTAGGATAGACGAACTTGCCCCACCCATTAGTAGAAACTTCGTAGTCGCTTCGTTGGATCTTATATCCCTCTTCATGTATCCGGATGGAAGGTAGGAGGATAGGCCTAGACGTTCCGGAGATACAAAAATAGTTACCGAATCATTCGCGCGGCATGAAGACATTCCCCCCGGACCCGCAGTTGATGTGAATAGTGAAAATTCCGTCAAAGCTGTTTTTGTGCATCGGATGTAACCAACCGATAGTGAGACAGATAGTAATGAGCAGATCAGGAGAAGTAATCTGAAGATATTGCTGAAAGTGTCGATTCGAAGAGTTCCGTAGGCAATCGAGAGAGATTCTGTTTCCCACTGACGCGACAGGAATACCATGCTAGTCACCAAGGAAGTTAACGCGATTCCGTGAAGCAGGAGTGTGTCTTTCCCTTCGGATACCAAGTCGACAATGACGATTACGACTAAGCCAGTGATTAAACTATATTCCGGAAGAAGTAGTGAATTACCATAGAAAGGGAAAGGATCGATAATTTTCGTAGTACGAATCGGGGTAATATTCAGAAATGGAGTGACTCCAGTCCCGTATTTTATTTTTATATCTAACACTTCGTTAAGAAACCAACAAATTATTTATATTCTTATGTATTTTTGGAAGCTGTGACAGCCTGGTATTTCTGCCTAACAGATAGCTAATGGCTGTATAAAATGGATGGAAGGTAGAGGGGGGGGGGCTAAAAATAACCCCCCTCCCCCCCCCCACTCATATTTATTATACACCATGTGGTACCGAAACGGGCTGGGTTATCTCCAGATGCCAAAACCTCCGACTATTTGAGATGCTCCTAGACTGAAAATGAGGAGTCATTTTGCAGTTCCCCCGAGGAGTCCCTAAGAATATTCTTGAATCAGACTTACGTCGGATCAGACGCATTGTACTCTTGTGCTTACATGCCGAAGTTTTGTCGCATGGGAGTCGTAATATGTGTCTCAATCTATTTAACCCACCTCTATTCTTCGACCCGCCGTAGTAGAGAGAAATGATTTTCCACAACCGGAGGAATCTCTCTGAGATCTCATCATCTGTCCAAGTAGTCCGAGCCAATTTACTAACTAGACGTCCGGAGCCATCGCAGAAATTACCTCTTGCCATCGATTCAATTAGGAGCATGGTTGGGGTTCCAAAAAGGGATTCCCTAATGGTAGACGTGGTGATATACGATTCATCTACGCCTACGACTCGAATTTCTTCAATTTTTAATTGGATACCCAAGATATAGCCCGGGAATGGGACGCGACTCCTGGATAATCTTCCGGTACGCATTCGGTGAGGGTGAAGCCAACAACGGAAATAAAATTAGCTGGGTGTCAAAATGTAATAGATCCATCTTTTAGCTGGATATTGGGTTCCCCCGAAAGCTAAGATAGAATAATTTTCATATCTTCCGTAATGGATACATGAACTCTTGGTGGGATAAGAATCCTCTTTCAATGCTTCTGAGTTGAATCCAGCGGCACCAATTTGCTTCCAAATAATATTTCTCCGATCGGATGTAGATGTAGAAGACTCTGATTGTAATCCGGAAAAATGTTTCCGCGAAGGCATTAATAACGATTCGATCTCGTAAGTGTAGGGATTCCATAGTAAGGTAGCTAAACCATTTTTCCCCTCCCGGGGAAAATCTGTTGACAACTCTTTACAACCCCGAAGGGTTAGTCTCGGCGGATGTGGAAACGGAGCATCCTCGACTTGTCGACGAAAGATTCGAATTGAAGCCTCTGGATGGAAACTATGGGGTAACTTCATATCCGAAACACAATCGGAATGTGGGAATCTGTCTTCCACGAATGGAGATATCGAATAGACGGATCGGGAATTCTTCCATTCACCAACCCCTTTCATAGATAGGGGTTCCTCCACCTGCGACGAGAAAGCAATTTCCGATACTAGGCATATTCCTTCTGAAAGTGCATCAAAATATGGATCCGTTTCGGAATCACCAAATCAATTTTGATCAAATTTTGAAAGAGGAATCTCCGAAAAATCCTGTTTACGTGTTCCATTGATTAATCGTCTCGCAGATATCATACTATATCCCCTTCTGGAACATCCTACCGAATCAGTAATTGATCCCTTTAAGTAAGGGTTACGGGCCACTGAATGGAGATCGTCTTGGAAGAGGAGGGTGTGTAAGAAGCATTCCCAATTTGAATCCATTCCTTTTCTTTCCCGTAACTCGCCCAATCCGGCCGGGACTTTGCGTGCAGCTCTCATAGAAGTAACCTCCCAGATATCTGGATCTCCCGTGGTGACGCAACCCGTCGGAGAGATTCGTCGTGTCGGTAATTATCCCCATATCCCACGAATCACTCTTTCTGGATGAGATTCACATGCAAGACCCTCAGATTCTTCTCTAAGGGAGAGTGATTTAAAACCATTTTAGGAGTTTATTGTGCTCTTGACTCAGCAGACTCAAATGATTCAGCCGGGGGAAAACACTCCCCAGTTGGGCGATTCCCGCTCATCCCCACACGAATTATTAGAATATTTGTTAGATAGTGACCCCCTTTTTAGACAAACAAGCCCATCTCGAGATTATCTCTTAATTGTCTACTGATTAGCTTTTAAGCACCAATCAGTTGATAAAAGGGAGGGATTGGGTGGGTAAATGGGACTCGGGATATCAATTTTCCGGATAGAAATCTCTATTGACGGTTCCATCTTCTGATTCAGGCTCTTCATGCTTGTCGCTTAACTCGAAGCTCCACCCCATTGTCATCAACTCAGCAGCTCCACCCCATTGTCATCAACTCAGCAGCTCCGCCTTGGCAACTTTGTCGGGTAGTAAACCCCCAGAATGGAGGAAGTGGTATCGATCGACCTTCGGATAATTGTAAGCATAATCGGACTAGGAGGAATGGATGTGGGGAGGAATAAACTAACAGGGGGGATGAGTATGGTATTTTCAATATCGACTAGATTGTTTCGTTGGAATAGATAAATCTCAGGCTGGGATGGGATATTACTTTCTCGACGCTTAAGACTGGGATAAGCAGTGGCTTATTCCCGTGAGTGATCACGAGGAGTTATACGGGATCTACGAATCCAGGATGGAGTCGGGATCCCTATTAATTCCTCGTGAATCATCTTCACCCTTTTCACCACCGACTGGGACTTTTACTTCCTCTTCCTCTTTTTACCTGTCAAGAAGTATCTAACATCACTTCTTTCGAGGAAAGATTTGACAGATAGCCAGTACCTATTCCTCGAAATACTACTTTTCATGGGTATGACAAATACTGCATATATGTAGAATGCGAGGAAGAGGAGGGGATAGTATAGAAACATTTGCAAAAAAATATGGACTGAGCTCGTTGAATTCTCCTAAGAATCAATTTCAACCTGTTTAAAGACCTTTGCTCGCCTCAATATATCACGAACAGTTTCTGTTGTTTGAGCTCCTCTTCCCGGGAAATAAATGATAGCAGAAACATCTAATTGAGTTTGTTCCTTTCGTGGATCATGAAATCCAACTTCCTGAATAGACTTTCCCTCTCGCCGGGATTGGACATCAATTGCAGTTATTCGGTAAGTAGTTTAGTCGGATAGGTACGGAGAAACGAATCCCCTTCCCCCCTATAGAACCGTACGTGAAATTTCAACTTCATACGGCTCAAGCCATGACTCCGAGGGTATGGAGGAACACCAGCTATATACCTCTCCATTCCATTCCTTTCTTTTCAATTATAGAGAAAATACTCCTAACTCACGCAAGTTTTAGGGGAGACAGACACGCATCCCCATCCACTTTTCGAGTTATCTCTTACCGATTATGACTCCGTTCGAGCCCCCACCATGGAAGTATGAGAGGGATCTCTCTACCGAGGGCTTCAACTGTGCGTATTCGATATTCTCCCGTTCGTAGATCAATTCCGAAAATCCGTAGGTTTAAGCCTCACTCCGAGGGTCTTTCGAATCGAGAAGTGGTAGCGACGGAACTCGTTCTGATCGACCCATTGTGAAGAATCACATTCAGCAACTGATTTGTGATTTTGGACGCGTCATGGAAATCCTCACACTCAATCAAAATCAAATAATGGAATATTTGCATCTCAAGGAAATTGACTCCATACGGATGGGATTGAATTATGAATATTCAATGGGAGTATTTATCGACGAAGACAGTTGCTCCTTCTGTAAATGCGGACTGACGGAGCTCGGTAGCTTCATTCCGTGGAGTAACCATAGATATTATCCCCGATCGGATAGACTTGGGGCCAGGAATACGACATAATCATTCAAGTTTCGTTAGATGGCGAATTTCAAGAAACGTTGAAACGGAAACATTTCCCTTGGATCCGGAAATGGCGGCTGCAAAACTCCGCATAAACGATCTCGATTTCGAGCCACACGTCGCTTTCCACCATATCGTTTTAGACGAGGTTTTACCGTAATATCCAGAGTTCAAATGTTATTTTCTTACCGGGAGATTGTTACCACCACAACAATTTCAATAAGATCTACTGATACTACCTGCGGCTGCCCGTCGGGAAGAGCTGTCCCAACAACCCCGAATCAGTAACATTCGGAATTTATTCTATGTTAAGCATTCAGTTTTTCTTTAGCCGCATACGTCACCTCAACCGTAATTTCCGTAATGTTATTTTGTTCCGCGGAAGTTTCCGTATTCTTCTTAGTTTTACCCCTCACGAAACCAGGAATTTTGCTTAACTCCAATTGACTCTCGGGGGTCCAATTCAGAATTCTATCTGTAGATAATGATTTGGTAACCACTTCTTTAGTATCGTGTCCGCCAAAAGCGTCTAGTGGGTGATCTTCCATACCTAGATTGGATGAATTATGGATTGGATCGGCTATCTGATTAGTTCCTTCGTAACCTAGGAAAGGTCGGTATCCTAGCGGAAAATTCTGGATATGGACGGGTGAAGAAATAACCCCGCATGGAATATTGAGACGTTTACCGATATGGCGTTCCATCTGGGTTCCAAAGATCGCAGGAGGTTCAATACAAGCTATCGTATCTCCAACTTTGGTATGATCCTCCATAATTAATATCTCATCACGTAAGCCCTGAACCTGCTCATTAAACCACTTCGCGTCGTGTTTGCAATAAGTACCCGAACAAATAACACGAATTCCCATTTCTCTAGTGAGTATTCTAGTAATCGAAGCTGCGTGGGTGGCATCACCAGATACTACTGCTTTTTTTCCAGTCGGATTCTGACAATCGATGGATCTTGGAAACCAAGCCGCCTGAGAAACAAATTTGGTTTGATTTTCAATATACGACTCATAATTGACTCTCTCTTTCGGCAAGGCGGAAGCCCACGCATTTATATACTTCTCCATCTGTCCAATGAATTCGGCTGTATCTGAGATTCCCATCGGAGTGGTTGATATGTAAGGCATCCCAAATTCCTTCTCCGGAAAGATTGCTGTCATTAGACCCACTTCGCGATGAGGAACTATATTAAACCGAGCTTTTGGTAAATCCTCCAAATCCCTCAAAGATCCTCCTTCTGGAATTATTTGGTTGACTAAGATTCCTAAATCTTGCAGTAGACGTCTCAATTCGCGACAATCATGTTGGTTATGAAAACCCAGAGTGGATATTCCAATAATATTTGCTGAGGGCGCGTCTGTCAGAGACCGATCCAATGTACCCCGTCTACGAGCTTTATCCAAATAATAGCGAATTATTTGCTCTGAAGTCCTATCTGCTGCTTGAAGCTCATTGACTCTATAGTAATTGACATCTGCGGGAATTACATCAGACGTAGAATAGATAGAAGCTCGATCCACGAAATTCTGCGAATCTTCTTGTGAGATACTAGAGGTACATGTAGGCGTCAAGACAATTGGATCGGGACATTATTCCTCATCTTTTCGATTTATATTATTAATAACCCTTTCCTGAGATCCACGTGCTGATACGTGACGGTCCACTATACTAGCAGTTACTGGGGTGAAATCCCTCTCCCTCTCCGACGTAGATCACATTACATTGAAATGGTCATCTCCCAGAGGAGCATGCATTATGGCATGTACATTCTTAAAGGAACTGGCTACTCGTAGAGTACCGATATGAGCGGGTCCGGCATACATCCAATAGGCTAATTTCATGAATTATTCTTAATATTGTTTTTCGCCCCGGGATCTATTGCTATATCCGGCTCACCGTCGTAACATGAACTGGACGATCCATCAATAGGTGGGAGGAGGGACTCGGAGTAGTCCGTCCCAATTTAGAACGTTCCTGACTCTCCCACAAAAGAAGGAAAAAAAAAAGATCACAGAAAAGGAGATGGGGTGTATCTACTTATGCATCAAGATCTGGGACGGAAGGATTCGAACCTCCGAATGACGGGACCAAAACCCGCTGCCTTACCACTTGGCCACGCCCCATACATATTTGATATAATGAATATCCCATACTTCGACTCTCATGTCAACCCCCCTTCCTGAATGGGTTGTGCAGATACGACTCCGGCAGGAATTGAAAGATGGTAACTAGGAATCAAAAGATAATAAATTCCCGTGAAACTTGGTGTGAAGGGATTTGTTTCACCAACCATTCAATCATTGATTCCGTCGAAATGCTGTAGATATTTATGACGCCGCAAATATCTACCCCCCTCTATTCGGATGGAAGTATCCGTAACAGTATGTACTCAATGGGTCGACTGATTGGTAATTGTCCCCGCACCGTACCGGGGTGAAAATTTCCGCCATTGGAGGATGAAAATGATAGTTCCGTTTAACACTGATACGGGGAATCCCTTACACCTGAGTGACGCTTCTCTTGCTAGGTTACCTGAAGCTTATGCTATTTCTGATCCGATTGTGGATGTAATGCCAGTTATACCAGCGTTTTTCCTACTTCTAGCTTTCGTATGGCAGGCTTCGGTGAGTTTCCGGTAGTAAACCACTCGGGATTGGGGATCCGGCCCCCCCCCCAGCGGAATGATAAACCCCAAAGTAGGTGGGGGGTTGAAAACTGATATATTATGGGATTCAGATTCGAGATCCATTCCAACCAGATTGCTGCTTCGGAATAGAATCCCCAATTCCTATCGTGAGGCGGGGTCACTCACTCCCTTCCTTCCCCACCTTCACTTTGACTAATGGAATCGAGTCGCCCACCTTCTGTATTATGGTTAGTTTTAACTATTGGTAAGATTGATAATGTTCATAAAACGAAAAAAAATTAGGAAAACGGAGAGAGATTAGTGAGATGTCATTGAAGGAGTGGGATCTCGCTCTTATTCCCCCATACCTTTGCACCCCCGCCACCAGCTGACTCGCCGGGAGGGGAAACTGACCCCTCCCTGCTATACTAATAAATATCGCAGTTGGGATTGGGGGAAGTCCATCCCTCCTTCTTACACTGCGATGAATCCAATTGAGCATTTCGTAGTACCTAATGCGCCAATTTACTTGCAACGACTCGGACTCAAATCGATTCATTCAAAAGAAAAAGGATATCCCGGAGGAGAAGACGTTCGAGTCGGATATATGTTATTCACCTCAGCAGATTCCTGATTCTTCCTATTCCTTCTTTGAATCGAAGAAGAAACGTATGGTATAAATATGAAAAATGTGTTCCGTTCCGTTTCACTTCTAGTTACGATCAGGGGGACTAGGTCATGCTTACTCTTAAGCTATTCGTTTATACAGTAGTTATCTCTTCTGTTTCTCTCTTCGTTTTTGGATTCCCATCAAACGACCCTGGGCGTAACCCCGGGCGCAAAGAATAAATGAAGTCCGATATGCAATTCGTCGGAATTGCCTTGTCCAACGGATCAGTTAATTATTGGGGGAGAGAGAGGGATTCGAACCCTCGGTACAAATGTATTGTACAACGGATTAGCAATCCGACGCTTTAGACCTCTCGGCCATCTCTCCATGCGGTGGAATCCTTTGGACTTTACCACGAGGCTGGGACGGAAGTCCATACTTCAATGGAAGTATAGGAGACGGCGTGTCTGAGAAATCTGTTACAAGGCGAAGTTCAATCCCGAATAGGAAGCATCATTTTCTCCTTCCCCCCCCCCCCCCCCCGATTCTCCTCCGAGAATCAGATTCTTGAATGAATCACTTTCATTCAGCCGGGATTGGAATCTCCCAGCCTAGCCGCGATCAGCCAGGCTGCCTATCTATGCGGTGACGAACCAGTTACCGATACAATGCGAGACCCAATCTTACGGCTAAGATACTTGTTAGAGAGGCACTAATAAGGGCCAGAATCATCTGCCCATCCGGGATTGATGTCATTACTTATCTCCCGATTCTTTATACATTTCGAGAAACGAGGAATGAAATGCGAGATTTCCTCGTTTACGTGAATCACCATCTCTCATTTAATTGTACCAATTTCAATTTGTCATGGCCACACAAAAACATCTCCTGTATTTCAGATACACCATTCCGGGAGTGTCTATTGAAGTAGTGGGAGGAGGCGGGGGATAATTGCGAAAGGAAAAGGGGACCGCTTTGATTTAGATATTTCTGAAGATGAGGAGGTAGGTGGTGAATCTAGAACTAATTGCACAACTTGCTGTTCTGGCATTAGTAGTTGCATCAGGACCACTAGTAATTGCTCTATCAGCAGCCCGTAAGGGAAATTTGTAATTCTGTCGTACCATCTCCGGAAGCAAGAAAATTTCTCATTAAACACTGAATTCCGGAGATGGATATTTGAAACGGGGGGGGGGGGGGGAGCTCCTTTTTACTAACACTTTTGGCTACAACCCATCCTTAGACAGGAAAGACTTATATATGATACAATCCAATCGTGGCGGGTATGGTTTAGTGGTAAAAGTGTGATTCGCTTCATTTTCGAACCAGGTAGCTGAGGGATCTTTCAAATTGATTTCTCACTCGATCGAAAAGCTTTATTTCTAAGGGAAGTCCACATACTTTCCTACAATGAGTGTCGGTGTAGAAAGCGTTATTCCTGTCATTCCTATATATTCCTACGTTTGCGAAGTCGAACCAGTTGCATATCGGAATAATGAAGCGGAATTTTTCCAGGATCCAGAGGTCCCGGAACAACTAGTGTAGAATCTATGGATAGCAACCCGAAATATTTGTCTCATCGTCACTGAATCTCTGATCCAGTAATGAATCCGAGCCAAATAGTTATGAAAAGATCGATCCTTATTTACCAGGATTATCAAGCATTTCGTGGACAATTCTATAACTCGGTGAAAGAAAAAATATTCTCCTAAGGATTGTCATCTATAGAAATAAGAAACGAAGTAACCGGAAGAGACATCGGCTGACCTTCGATTCGACAAAGTATTTTCACGAGTCGTGGGAGTAATATGCTTTTCCACAGGGATCATCTAGGAAGTGTGTTCCCGTCTCGTCGGATACTGAAGAAACTGACATAGATGCTATGGATCCTTCTCACCAGCAATGTAACCCTGGTCGAGAAGGAGGAGATATCCGCAATGAGTCTTCGGAATGAGATTCCAATGCTTTCCATTTCTCTGTTTACGCAGCGAAGAGTGAAAAAGAATCTCTCTATGCTTGTATCTGGGGATATTCATCTCCCTCAAGCTCCTCCTTCTACTATCCATTCCATAGAGGAGCCGAATGAAGGGAGACCTTCACGTTCGGTTCTGAATTAGAGATGCCATAATGAACTCATTCAGTAGCATCGACTATAACCCCTAGCCTTCCAAGCTACTGATGCGGGTTCGATTCCCGCTACCCGCTCACCAATTGAACCGGTTTAAGTTACCCTTCTCCATCTCCCGATTCCCGCTAATCTAGGCTTGGGTTCTGGCTCCCGCTACGCAGCCATACCTTGAACAAACCGAAGTTATTGTTTTTGTTTGTCCATAGCATAGTTCCTGCCCCCCCCCTCGGGGGGGGGGGGCGTCCATCGTCTAATGGATAGGACAGAGGTCTTCTAAACCTCCAATATAGGTTCGAATCCTATTGGACGTAATTCCGTGTATACGACTGATGGGTGTTTGCAAATTGCAAATGGCTTCTGATCCTTTTTCTTTCCTCCCACCCCCTACTCAAGACATATTTTGCGTGTTCTGAAAGTTATTTTTTACTTCTCGCGAAGCAAGAAAAGTTCCGTATATTCTTTAATAGCTTCCTTTGAAAGCATCTCTGCTTGTTCCGTAAACATCTTGGTAGAACGAATAATTTCGACGGATCCGGGTTTATTGGTTGTTATATACTCACGTAACTGAACCAGGAATCTCTTCACCTTCTCGACGTCCAATATATCCAAATATCCATTAACTCCGGTATGAATAGTAGCTACTTGTTCTTCTACCGATAGTGGGGATGATTGAGATTGTTTAAGTAACTCACGTAGCCGCTGACCCCTTGCTAGCTGATTTTGAGTAGCTTTATCGAGATCAGAAGCAAATTAGGCAAAAGCTTCTAATTCAGCAAATTGAGCTAATTCCAATTTTGATTTACCAGCTACTTGTTTCATGGCTTTGATCTAAGCGGCGGATCCTACTCTAGATACGGAAATCCCCACATTGATTGCCGGTCGAATTCCAGCATTGAATAGATCCGCTGATAGAAATATCTGTCCATCAGTGATAGAAATGACATTAGTCGGGATGTAGGCTGAGACATCTCCGGCCTGGGTCTCGACGATGGGCAAAGCGGTCATGCTACCTTCACCTAATTGGGTACTTGATTTAGCCGCTCTTTCCAAGAGACGCGAATGTAGATAAAAAACATCTCCTGGATATGCTTCTCGTCCGGGTGGTCTTCTCAGTAGGAGAGACATCTGTCGATGAGCCTGAGCTTGTTTAGAAAGATCATCATAGATAATCAGGGTATGTTGTTTACGATACATGAAGTATTCAGCCGGAGCTGCTCCTGTATAGGGGGCGAGATATTGCAGAGTAGCCGGAGAGTTTGCAGTCTCCGATACCACAATTGTATATTCCATGGCGCCACGATCCTGAGAAGTATTCACTACCTGAGCTACGGAGGAGGCTTTTTGACCAATCGCTACATAAACACATATAACATTTTGACCTTTCTGATTCAAAATTGTATCTGTAGCTACTGCTGTTTTACCCGTCTGTCTGTCTCCAATTATTAACTCTCGCTGGCCGCGTCCTATGGGGATCATAGAGTCAATAGCAATAAGACCCGTTTGTGAGGGTTCATATACGGAACGCCTTGAAATAATCCCCGGAGCAGGGGATTCAATCGGTCTAGATTCAGAAGCTGGAATTTGGCCTCTGCCATCAATGGGTTAAGCTAAAGCATTTGCGACACGACCTGAGAAGGAATCACTAACTGGTACTTGGGCAATCCTTCCCGTTGCTTTTACAGAACCTCCTTCCTGTATGGCCAAACCATCACCCATCGATACAGCCCCGACATTATCAGATTCCGGATTCAGAGCAATTCCTACTGTACCGTCTTCAGATTCTGCCAATTCACCAGCCATTACTTCGTTAAGACCATGAATGCGAGCGATCCCATCTCCGACTTGGAGTACGGTGCCGGTATTGACAACCTCTACTTCTGGAACATATCCCTCAATTTGTTTGCGAATAATACTGCTAATTTCGCCGGGTCGAATATTTATTACCATTAGCATCTATTTACTATCTTCTTGAGAAATGGGACCTACGGAAGCTAATACGGAAGCTAATCAGCTGCGTTTTCCATGGCCCGGAATAGGCCAATGTGATAATCAATCATGCGCAAATGCAATTCGCCATCTAAACGACTATTCGGACTCTCCGGAGCTCTTTCTGAGGCAAGGCGAGAGACTTGCTGGCGAACCTGTTCAATTGCCCGTTGTTTTTCAAAACGAATAGTATAATTTTTACTATCCTCCAATCTTTTTGGATCTTCATCAGCCGCATCAACGAGATCCCGCTTCTCCCCCTCCATTTGCGTGAGTCCATTCACGCGGATCTCATCCGCTTTCACTTTTGCTTGTTGCAAACGAGTCCGAGCCTGCTTGAGTTTTTCGGTAGCCTCTTTATAACGTTCCTCCGCGTCACGAATAGTACTCAAGATTGTTCCCTTACAATTCTCCAGTAGATTGGTCAATGAAAGTAGATTATATATCTCCGGTTCCCAGAGATCTGTGGTCCCTTCCCAAACCGAACATGGATCTTTCGATTCATTCGGCTTTCCCGCCCGTACCTCTCGATAGGATAAGAAAATCCAATATCTTCACGGACCTGCCATCCCTATGAATGTAGTCCACAGGTGGAAATCAAATTGCTGAAACTTGAAAATCATCGAGGGCTCTTCTGGACGATACTCCTCCTACCAGCGAAGTCGTTTCCTCTGAATAATATTCATTCCAGATGGGTTGTCTATTCAGCAGATTGAACAAAATTTGGTTCCTACCGGTAGATTTTACCTCCCCCCGCGAGAAATGAGAGAGGTGGGGCTATTCCCGATATGAGTGTTGTATATCGAAGAAATCTCCGACCATGCTTTGGAATCTTTGCACAGCAGGGGGAAGAGGACCCGAATTCTTGCTTAGACTTCAAGCGATTCAGCTTTAGCCGTATTGATGATATTCCCCTATCAGTCGGTGAAAGCAATAAAGTTTCTACCGATTTCACGAAATGCTCTGGTTCTTACATGATGTCACTCATTTGCAAGTAATTCGTCGGGATTTTGCATCTACTCCTGTTCCAAATGCAACCGGAGGAATCCAGTTATCTCATTCAGATATGCGACTCGCACACACTCCCTTTCCAAAATAAAATAGTACACCCGAAACTAGAATCAGATTAATCGGATTTGTCTCCAAGATATTGGTATTCGAACCAAAACCCGCGGCAGGAGTCCAATGACTCGTAGAGACGGCGATGTCACTTATACTTCTCATGCTCCCTCCCCCTCCCAAGGGATTATCTAAATCCTACATAATTCCTTCAATCTGACCTGGAATAGAATCATGGATTCGGAGGGAATACCTACACACTAGATAAAAAATAGAACTGACGTGGGAATGGAACGGAGCAATCAACTGGTTCATTCCATACTGATGTGGGGGGGGGGATTCACAAAATAACTTGGAGAGTCGCGAGAAGGAATCGATAAAATAGATTGATCGAGGATTTTCTGTCAGACCCCCCCCCCTGAATAAGATAATCTCCCAATCAGATAATCGATTTGGAAAGGGTCCGATTGGGGAGGGGGTACAGGGCTCCCCAAGTACCCCTCACTGTGGGTGGATCGAACGAAAGGATTTGCAGATAACGGTGCTAGGGCTACAACTGGTCCATAGATTGTTAAAGCTTCCGTGAAGGCTAAACTTGACAATGAAGTGCCTCGAATTTTACCCTCTGCCTCTGGTTGTCTCGCAATACCTTCTACTGCTTGACCCGCGGCAGTGCCTTGACCAACACCGGGACCAATAGAAGCGAGGCCTACAGCTAATCCGGCAGCAATAACAGAAGCAGCAGGAATCAAGGGGTTCGTATTAATCTCCTCTTTTTTATTTAATTCAACCAATTCCGACTTAGCAAAGATCAATGCCTACTGGAATAATTCTGTGAAAATTCACTCAGAGCCGCTGATGGGTTGAAATGTTCCTTCCGATTCACTTGTTTCTATTCGAAGCATTGAAATAGCAATACCGGTGGGCGAGAAATAAAGCCATTCCCCCGACGAGAATCCACCAATCTCACTCGTTACCCGTAATGCAGCAATTGGATGAAAATATAGTACTTCATGATGAGGAATTCCAGCCACGGCCCGGATGAGATTCAACTCCTTGTTGTAACACGATAGGAGATACTAGTAAGTATCGGTATCATTGGTTCCCGAGGTGACAAAGATTCCCACGAATTGCGGAACATCTTGTGATTCGTCCCCCCCTGCAGACTGGAGGGAATGCTCGAGTCGAATGGTGGGAATCACTATTGTCATTTCCATCCCCATCCCTTTGAATGGAAATGGGAGTAGTAGGATTTCCCCCCCCCCCTCTAATAGGAGGGGGGTATCATATTATTATACCACAGAAACAGTTTTTGCTACTCCAAGAGGTGGCCCGAGTACCTGTCGAATACCACGATCCTAATCCGATGATTCGTCGGAATCGAAACTCGGTTAATGATGACCCTCCATGGATTCCCCTATATAAGCTGCAGCTGGAGTCGCAAGAATCAAAGCTTGAATGGCACTTGTGAATGATCCTGGAAGCATCATAGGTACGGGAACAATTAGGGGTACTAGAGAGACGAGGACAGCTACTACCAACTCATCAGCTAATATATTTCCGAAGAGTCGGAAACTAGGTGGTGAAGGTTTAGTGAAATCTTCTGGAATATTAATAGGTAGCAGTACTGGAGTGGGTTGGATGTATTTACCGAAGTAACTAAGACCTCTCTTGTTTAGACCCGCGTGGAAATATGCCACTGATGTAGGCAAAGCTAATGCAACAGTTGTATTGATATCATTCGTAGGTGCAGCCAACTCTCCATGAGGTGATTGGATAACTCGCCGAGGAAACAGAGCACCTGACCGGTTAGAAACAGAAATGGATGGAAACATAGTTCCAATGAATGCAACCCAGGGACGATACCCTTCTTCCCCCATCTGAGTTCTAGTCGGATCCCTAATAGATTCAAGAATATATTCAATGAAATTTTGACTGCCAGTCGGGATGGTTTGCAAATCCCGAGTAGCTGCGGTAGATAAACCCAATGATATAGCAATTACTACCCGGGAAGTTACAAGAACTTGTGCATGAACTTGGAAATTTCCTACTTGCCAATAGAGATGTTGACCCACTTCCACGCCCGATACTTGATATAGATTATCAATCCCATGAATGGACAATTGTTCGGAATTCGTATTACCTCCTTATCAGGAATCAACGTGGGGAAGAATGATTTGCACAGAACAATCAAGTGGATTCCTAATCACTACATAATCCCAGGGTTGTCCCCATAATAGAGTCACAGCATATTGCTGTCTCTGGGGTAAGTCTCTGTTTCATTCTACCACGAATAGTTGGGATAGTTACTGATTTCACTATCTATTAAGTTCAATATCTTTGAGTTCGAACGACCCTCAGAAATAGCCAGTGTTGATTTATCCAGTACCCGTCGAATGGAGGACCGCGCATCATCATTACTTGGAATCGGAATATCTGTGAGATCTGGATCGCAATCTGTATCGACGACACAGATTGTAGGAATACCTGAAGTGATACGTTCTCTAATAGCAGTGGATTATTCGTGTTGATCAGTAATTATCGCAATATCGGGTAAATTTGACATATATTGAATTCCACCTAGATACTTCTTCAATCGAAGTAATTGTTTTTTCGGAATCGATGCCTCTTTTTTCGGGAGTCGATCGAACCCCCCCGTATCTTCTTCATTCTGCAAATATTGAAATCTCTGAAGACGTGTTTCTGTAGTGGACCAATTCGTTAACATGCCACCGAGCCACTTTTCATTCACGTAGTGACATCGAGATTTCGTCGCAGCCGATGCAATTAGATCAGCTACTTGGTATTTTGTACCTACTATTGAGAATTCTTTTCCCTCCGTCGCTGCATTGGATACCGAATCACAGGCTTCGGATAGGAGACGAGCAGTCTGAGTTAGATCGGGAATGTGAACACCTTTCCGTTCCGTAAATATATAAGGTGACATCTTGGGATTCCACTTTTGGGTTTGATGACCGAAATGGACCCCCGCCTCCATCATCCCTTCTGGATCGATATTCCAATTTTTCTGTTGCATTTTACCCCCCCAAAAAAGAACTACGAAAAGCCGCAGATTGATTTGATTTTTATGGAAGTTACGTAATTATTACGATTCACTGGTCGGGATTATTGAGTGAGACATACCCGAGATGCTACGTCGCAAAATGATTCTGAATCTCATTCACCAATATTGACTCCGGGGAGGGGTTGTCTCAATCCTTCGTGAATCATTAATCTATGGTGGGAACTCGGCTCCCTCCCGTAATAAGTATGAGGGGGAATATCCCTTGCCTCTCGACTGAAGATGTTAAAATCACTAATAGCTAAATAAAATTCCGTATTTCTCTCTACATCTAGTTGACGAATAACCTCCTGACTGCCGGTCCCAATGGGAACGAGATCACCAAGGATGACATTTTCTTTCAGTCCCTTCAACCAATCGATTCGACCCCGAATAGCGGCTCTAGCCAGTACCCGAGTAGTTTCTTGAAAACTCGCCTCTGATATAAAACTAGTAGTGTTAAGAGATGCTTTTGTCATTCCCAATACAACAGGTTCGTAGAAATTCGATTCTTTTAAGACGCGATTCATTCGTTACGCTTATGATGATTCAATAAGCTCTCCGGGTAAGAAAACATTAGTTATTCCATCTTCCAACGTTACTACTTTCGATGTCAGTTGTCAAATGATGATTTCTATATGCCTATCGGATATTTACACCCCCTGGGATCCATGAACCTTTTGAATTTGATCAATCGGAACCAGTTGACAATCTTCCATACCTATTCCGGCACTCGTGAAATGACTCCAAGGATTACCAACTAATCTTGTAATAGTTCTCCTCCATCTATCAGAAATATCTTCGATTCTTGCTAAGGTAAAAGCGGTGGAACGAGATTCCAACAACTGCTCAACCTTTGGAAAACCCTGAATAATATCCCCAGACCTCGATCTATCGTGTAGTAATGTTATTAATGTATCCCCCTTCCCAATGATATCTCCGTAATTCTTATGAATAGTCGCCCCCTCAGTTGCTAGGAGAGGCTTGGCTGTTCTGATTGGTGAGTATTCTCGGTGAATAGCTATGATTTGGCCGGATTGGAGGCAGATATCACCCCCGTAAATGCATGCGTTTTCACTGACCAGAAGTCCGAGATTAATAGGCAGAATTCTTGCTCCGGGGAAATATGATGGGGGGAAGATCAATCTGGGGAAGCATCCTCCCACCAATAAATCTGGGGAGTATTCAAATATCGATTCATTTTCATCTATTGAATACCAATACCTACGTCCCGATGCATCTGTTGACTCATCGACAAAGGGATCCTCGGCAAAAGAGACTTTGTTGCTTGATACGGAGTAGGAAAACAACAAAGAGTAGGGGCTATTTTGTGAATCACCTAAAAGGCCCAACTTTTTGTTTCCCCTTCCACCAGTAGTAGGATAAAATTCTCCAAAATCTGTCAATACTCCTTTTGGTCCTGCGGTACCTCTCCAAATAGATCCAGCATCAGAATCCGAGTGGGGATCTTTTGAATCTATGTTGTTACGAAAGACAGTCATACCCCCCGATCCAGAATTATCGGAATATGCACCCCCCCTTCCATATACCCCTCCGTCTGGGTCGGGGGGCAGGGGGTTACGAAAAAGATTGGATGGTGATAGGATTAAGAAGGATGCACCTTGTTGGGGTACTACATGAATAGTACCTCGATATCCGACAAATTCTTTATTTTTATTCTCATCGCGTGAATTCAAATTGATGGGGGATAGCTTCCCACCGAGCGCCAGTTGTGGAGGAGCTTCCCCAGCTCTTGTCTCAGGGGACAAAAACGGATTGGAAAGTCCCATTGGGTTAACCTGGAGGAAGGTGCTAAGACTGTCACTTATCTTAATATTGGTGAGAGACAGATACGACCCTTCCGGGGGAGGGGGGGATTCTTGCCAATCAGCCACTAAACAAGTTTGAACCAATTGGATATCTGTGTTGTCACTTATTTCTACTACTTCGCCGTCTCTGTAAAAGATATAGGTAAAGACTTGAATTCCCAAGTCTTTCTCTGTCTTTGGTATTTCAGGCATTCGTATTGGAGAATCACCAGGTACATTGTATTCTACAACTGTTCTTATTGAGACAGAGGGCTTCCTTCTTCTAGCCGATGCAACTGGTTGGGGATAAACCCAATTATCAGATTTGAATTCACCGAGAATCAGATGCCCTGGTGGAATCAAAGTATCAGCCTGTTTAGATATATTAGTTTTCTTTTTCGGATAATAGATATATCCGGGTAAGATTCTTATTTTGATACTATTGGGTATCTTTTCTATGCGAACCAACCCACCCATCTGACTAATAATATTAGAAGTTATTTGTGTGCCCTCCTCGACAACACTGTTGTTCTTCACCAAAATGGATGAGGAAGGCTCGCAAATAGTATACACTTCTTCAGGGATCAAGGAAGAGTTACCTCCTTTGGTGACTTTATACCGCGATCTAGAACTTGCTGTTTCACTGCCAGAAACCAATTCTCCTTCATCAATGGGTTCTACTTCTGCAGTACCATATCTTACAACTCCCGAAACGTTGGTTCGATACTTCGAGTCTTCGCAAATAGCAATAATTTCATTCCGATCCAAAATCACGTTATTGAGTATACGGAACTCGGAATTTGCGTAAGATAATTTCCTGTACCGACCCTCCTGTTCCGGTGATAGAGGAACCACCTCTGTTCCCCCACCTCGACCCATGGAAGGAGTTGAAACAAATCTCGACGAATTCAATTCACTTTTGATAGATTCAAAATCGACATTGATTCCGGACTCCCATATCCATTCCTGATAACATCCAGAGTTAATGACACTAATATTCTCCCAATTTACCTCCCGAAGCTCGCGTTTACTCTCGTTGGAATGGGATCTGGTATCAATTCTATCTTGATCTTCATAAAAGGAATTCCCATTGGAATCACTAGAGGTTCCTGAAAGGACCCGTACATGACCGCTATTGCGCACGACATGAATATTACTATGTATATCTTCGGGCGAGTGATACACGACCCCATTCCAATAGGTTTCCCCCTCTAAATTTGGATAGATCTTTCTCTTAATCCGTTCCTTGAGAGGAAACTCCTTGGCTCAGACTTCCGCAGTGATTCGTTTCGATTCAACATATTGATTATTTTGAATCACAAGTAGACTTTGTGCTGGAATCACAGGATTGTGTGTATCATTTTAACTTCTAATAGAGATAGGTAATTCATTTTGACACATCCAAGCGGGCTGTCCGTGTCGCGTACGTGTGGGATATAATGACTTCTCATCGGAATTGATGATTCCATTGAACGGGATTCATACATGTTCTGCGATATCACCCGTAAATACTCCACCAGTATGAGAAGTTCTTGATGTTAATTGGGTTCCTGGTTCTCCGATTGGTTAGCCCGCAATAATACCTACAGCTTCTCCCAATTCCACCAAGTCGTGGTGGGCGAGACCCCAGCCGTAACACAATTGACAAATCCAGAAAATGCTTTTACGTGTCGGGGGAGATCTTACATGTATCGGTTCAGTCGCTACTACTGAGTTACTGGCGGGTTCATTATCAATATCCTGATTACGCATAGCAATACGTCTCATATCTAGATATACATTGCCTGCTAACACACGTCCAACTAGTCTCTGTTGTGGTATCGTTCGTGTGGATCCCTCTTCCCCCCCAATAAGATTCACAGCAATGCCCCTGATAGTCCCACGATCTCTTTCACGCACAACAATATGTTGAACTACTTCGACAAGCCTACGTGTGAGATATCCAGCATCTGATGTTCGTACCGCAGTATCCACCACTCCTTTGCGAGCACCATAACGGGAAATGATATATTCTGTCAGAGATAAACCCTCGCGCAGATTGCTACGGATAGGTAGATCAATTACCTGTCCTCGTGGATCCGACATCAATCCTCTCATACCGAGCAATTGGTGGACTTGGGATATACTTCCTCAGGCTCCTGAAAAAGACATCATATGGACTGGATTCAGAGGATCAGTCATCCTGAAATTTGGATTCATCTCTCTCTTCGGACACTCACTTGTCGCATACCACGTCTCGATCAAGTGACGTAATTTCTCTACAGCATGTAGACCCCCGCAACGATGAGACTGCTCCGAGGCGGAACCCTGTTTCTCTGCATCTTCTACAAGCCATCCTTTAATAGGTACTGCGTAAGGATCATCGATGCCTGATGAAATAGATGCTTTTGTAGCTTGTTCGAAACCCAAACTCTTTATTTGATCCAGGATATTCGTCGTATGCGTAATCCCGAAATGAAGTGTCAACCTACTGATGAGTTGTCTCATCGCGGTTTTGTCCATCATCTTATTGTAGTAAAGCGACTCAGCTTGATCGACCGTTGTAGGAACCTCAACCTTTTTTATCTTATGACCATCATTGACCGGCAAATCCAAACTATTGATCATATCTGTCAGATGCGTCAAAAACTCCCTCATTCTTCATTATTCCAGTTCATAAAACGAGTTGATTTCGGGATTTTCTTCTGTATTTCTATAGCTGGTATCGATTGAGTCTGATGCTGAGAAGTACCCTGTATTGCCTCTTTCACTTGTTGATTAGACGAAATACGACCAGCATTTGTGAGGATATATATGCCAAGTATGTTACCCTTTTCATCCCTCCTAATCTGATAATTGTCGTAAAACTGGAAAGAAGTTCCCGAGGATTCGTATTGAAATTCAATGGGCAATTCGCGATTTCTAGAGCTAATCATACGTAGATCCGTCTTCCATCGGAGCCATAAAAGACTATACAAATCGATTCGCCTCAATTACTTGGCCCTGAGTACATCATCATAACTAGTGAAATAAGGTATCTTGGAGGACGAACTGGGTTCCCCGTCCGTGGCAAGAGAATGTCTGTTTCCATAAATCCCTTGTTTATTCTCAGTCATCGGCACATAAAGCCCGAGAAGCATGTCCTGACTTGGTACAGATACGGGATCCCCCGTAGCAGGAGATAATAAATTTGTATGTGAAAACGTTGGAGAACGAGCCTCAGTCTGAGCTTCTAGAGATGAAGGTACATGTACGGCCATTTGATCTCCGTCAGAATCTGCGTTGAACCCCCCGCGAACCAATGGATGCAGACGAATAGCACGCCCTTCTATTAAAATAGGTTGAAACGCTTGTATACCCAATCTATGCAATGTAGGTGCTCGATTCAACGATACAGGATGACCTTACGTAACTTCCTGGAGAACTTTCCGTATAATTGATTCTTTCTTCCGAATCATATTCTTAGCAGCTCGCAGGTTACGAGCGACGCGTCGTCCAATTGAATTACGAATTACGAAGGCTTGGGAAGGCTCTATCGACGGTTCTCGGGGTGATCCACATTGATGTAACGAGGGAGACGGACCTACCACGGTAACGAAACGACCCAGATAATCAACCCGCTTTCCAAGCGAATTCTCGCGGAGTCATCCTTCCTTCCCCTCAATAACCTCAGAGAAAGATTTGTAAGGCCTGTTATTAATGTCTCTCATTGGTTGCCCACGTATACCGTTATCAATGGAGGCATCTACAGCTTCTTGAATAAGTCTCTTTTGACACACAATCGATCCGTCCGGTGTGAATTCACTTCCCAGTAGAAAATCGATAGGGGTATTATTCCGGTGAATTATCTTCCTATGAAGTTCATTGAAATCAGAAGTAATTGACTCACCCTCATAGAGTTCGATTATTGGTCGCGATCCAGGTGGAAGAACCGGTAGTAAGTCCAGAACCATCCATTCTGGTTTTATGTTTGTTCCAAGGAAATTCTTAGCCAGTCTCATCCGTCTGACTAAAAGATCCTTTCTCCTTTGAATCGTTCGATCCTCCCACTCATTCCCGGTGGATCCCTGCTTCGCCAATATTTGCCACTCCGGATACGCACAATCCATAACACTCTGCGAATCCAAGCTAGCTAATCATTTCTTAATAGCATCCCCTCCAGTAGCCACTTCCCTCCCCTGGAAAGACTCGAAGTTTAGAGTAGAAAAAGAGATGGTAGAAATGTCTCTCCACGAGCAATCTTCATAGTTGAACAAGCCTCGCGATCACAATGGAGTAGGTTTTTCAGCTACAGGCCTAGCAAGGAAAAGATCGGGATAGGTCGGGTGGGAACCCCCCCCCCCCCCCCCCCCCAGAACCGGACGTCGGGGTTTTCTCTCATCCGGCTCAAATAGCTATATCGAGATATGAGGTCGCGGTGGCATTGGGACGTGATAACCAAACTTATTGGGAATCGAATAGCTATTCGTTACTCAAGTCAAAAATTGATGAAATCCTTTTACTGAGTAGTCTCATCCCCCCCTTGTTGCATGTATACATACTTATCCCACAGAAATATTGGTTCTGATTAGGGACAAGGGGGGTTTCTCTTGTTCATAATCCAGTTATTACTCCTCCCCAGGTTCCCACTCTACTCCGATGGTTGTCACGTCATTGAAAACGTATCTGCGATGAATAAGTTTCCGCAACCATATCTCCTCATAGAATAATCTTTCATCTGGAAAGGGGCTCGGGTGGAGGATCTCGCCGATAAAGATCTGGATTGATTCTAGAAGTAGTGATTTATATTACGAAGTCTAGTCGATGAATTAATAGGAATTGACCTTGGAGGAGTAACCTCCCTTAGTATCTATAGATCTTTCCGATACTCCTTTCCGAGCCACATGATACTCCCCACGGAAGATATGTCGAAATGGGAGGCATCCCACCGCTACCGGATGGGATGACAGATTGTGATCATTCTGTGGTAATTGGAACGTATAACCAAGTCACACATCGCAATATACCGGGCTTTCTAACTCTTTAAGAGGTTTGGTAAGGAGATTCGCAACGTAACTGGGGATTCGTTTCAAAAACCACACATGAATTACTGGACATGCCAATTTGATGTATCCCATTCGGTACCTCCGAACCCGGGAGTCAGTAAATTCCACTCCGCGATGCTTACAAAAATTAGAATCTCCTTCTTCATTATCAACGGATCGGTAAGTTCCACGGGCACGAACTCCACTCTCTATAGGCCCAGATATTCTTTCGCGGAACAAACCATCCCTCTCTGGTTTATGGGTTTTATAATGCAACGTATGAGGTTGAGTAACTTACCCAACAATTTCTCCATTAGGTAATTCTCTTTCAGCCCAACTACGAATCTGTTCGGGAGAGGCCAATTCAATTCGGAGTTGTTGGTAATTTTGTTGATGAATCATGGGATAATAATATTCTGTTTGTTTTTATTGAAAATATCTCGATTAAACATTTCTACTTTCCCTTCTCGAATCCCCCTCAAGTATCAATTTATGATCCAGATTGAAACCCATAGATCATGATTCTCGAACTAGCAATCGAAAAGATTCTGGAGCAGTATCGGGCTTGGGTACGGGTTTCCCAGTCACGGTGGCATTAGGTACTTCATAACGAGCTTAAATATGATCGGATTTAATAGTAAGCATTTCTTGCAATATATAAGATACACCAAAACCTTCCAAAGCCCAAACTTCCGTTTCTCCCACTCATTGTCCCCCTCGTCTGGATTTCCCTCTAAAAGGTTGTTGTGTAACAAGTGCATGGGGCCCACTGGATCATGCGTGAATCTTATCATCAACCTGATGAATCAATTTCATCATATGAGCTTTCCCAATTGTAACCGATTGTTCAGAAGTATCACCCGTTCGTCCATCAATTAATCTACTCTTTCCGGGATGATCAGGTTCGAATAACCACGGATTGGATGTTTCTGTACTTGCCTTAAATGGTTCCGAAAATACCAGTTTTCTAGAAGCTTCTGGTTCATGTCTTTCATCAAAAGGTGTTATTCTGTGATGCATCTTCGGAAATTCCCCTGCCAACCCAAGCAAACATTCAAAAATCTATCCTACATTCATTCGCGGAGGTACTCCTAAGGGACTTGGTATCATATCTACTGGCGTACCATCCTGTAAATAAGGCATATCCTGCCTAGGTAAGATCTTTGATATAATACCCTTGTTACCGTGTCTGCCAGCTACTTTATCACCTACTTGTATCTTACGTTTCTACAAAATATATATATGTATCATCTCCGAATTATTCATGGGATTATCCTCAGGATAGACCCACATGGCATCAGTGACTCGACCTCTTCCACCAATAGGGACTTTCGGACAACTCTCTTTTGTGTTGACTGCTTGGATACCAAAAATCGCTTGTAATGATTTTCCTTCTGGGGCACGTAATGAATCCCCCCCCTCTCGAGGCGTCAATTTGCCCACTAGAACATCTCCTGTTTCTACCCAAGATCCTGATGCTACAAGCCCATTATCCTTCAAGTGACGAAGGTCATAACTGTCTAATTGGGGTATTTCCTTCGTAATTATCTCAGGACCCTGATTCGTCGCACGAACCTCAACTTCGTGTCTCTTGATATGAAAGGATGTAAAAACATCTTCATATAGCAAACGTTCACTAATCGGTACTGCATCTTCAAAATTGTATCCCTCCCGTGGCATATAAGCTACTAGTATATTTCTACCCAAAGCTAGTTCTCCTCCAACGGTTGCTGCTCCATCCGCCACAACTTCTCCACTTTTCAGAAGTTCTCCTTGAATAACTGTAGGCTTCTGATGTCTACGAGTATTATTATTGGGACGTTCATATATCCTCAATTTAGTTATAGTATCTCCATTCCTGGAGGATAAAGTAATCTCATTACCATCGGTATATTAAATTCATCCTTCTTGTTCGGATACAGCTACACTTCCCGAATCTAGGGCTACTTAACCTTCTGACCCAGTTCCTACAATGCACCTCTCAGGTCTGAAAAGTGGAACCGCTTGGCGTTGCATATTAGAACCCGTCGAAGCGCAGTTTGCATCATTATGCTCGACGGAGGGAATAGGAGAAGCTCCAATGGGGAAATATTGTAGGGGATGAATACCTCGTAAATCCAATTCCTCCCACGTAACGGTTAAGAACTCCTCTCGATACCGAACCGATATAAGCTCCTTCTCCCCGGTCCTCCAATCTGCTATTAACAGATTTCCAGTTCCTATTCGATAATCATCCCCGACGGGTGATAGATCTACTAATTGTCCTTCCATAGATGATTTGGATACTTCATAAAAGGGACTTCGTAAGGATCCGGAATTGCTAACCTTTGCAAAAATAGCTAGGGATGAGATAGGACCAGCATTCATACCCTCAGATGTCTCGATGGGACATATACGTCCGTAATGACTGAAATGGATATCCCGAGCTTGAAAAGTGGCAGTTCGCCGCGTCAATCCCCCGGGACCTAGAGAACTTGATCTTCGTTTATGAACTGTTTCTGCTAGTGGATTGGTCTGGTCCGAAAATTGCGACAAAGGATGTGAGCCAAAAAATTCGTTGAAAGTTGTTGTGAGTGGTGCGGAAGTCACCAATCCCCCGAGAGTTAATGGACGTCTACGCCTGACGGCTCTATGGATATTTTATCGGATCGAATTCTCCGGACGATTCAGGGCTAATTTTAATTGTTCCTGTAATAGATCCGCTACAGACCGAACGCGTCGATTTCCCGGGTGGTCTATATCATCGAGGTTACCCATCCCATAGCTTATCTCTATCAAATAATCTGCGACAGCTAATAGATCTTGGGGTAGTGGGAAATGTTCCGTTTCAGGTACATCGAGATTAGGTTTGATGTTTGAATTTCGTCAACCAATTCGTCCCAATTCGCACCTTTGTTGGAAAAATCTCTTCTGCAATTCCTGGAATATGGATTCTGAAGACACCACATCGACTCCCGGAGAGTATAGATGTTTGTAAAGTTCTAGCATAGCATCTTCCGAAGATTCGATAGTTTCTCTCGATTCTCTGAGTAGATTCAGAAAAATCTTAGGATAACGTACATTCCGCGGGATATCCTCCGTACTCAGTCCCATAGCTAGAAGTAGAACCAAAATGGATATCTTTCGTTTCCTGCTGATACGAATCCATATCCTACTCTTTCTATCTATTTCTGGTTTGAATCTTCCTCCCCAATCCGAAATGATCATGCTGGTATATGTGAAAAATCCCCTGTGGTCCAACTCGCGGTTGTGGTAAACACCAAGACTCCTCAATATCTAGTTAATCAAAACTCTAGCAATTCCATTGATTATAAATGTTCCTTGGGAGGTCATCGAGGGAATAGATCCGAGAAACACATCCTGTTCTTCTACTATTCCGCTTCTCTTCCGAATCAATTAAGCTGGTACATATGGATCGGATGAATATGTGATACATTGATATGTAGCCTCTCTCCTCCCAATCGGAGGTTCCGACAATCGATACTATTCACTAATTGATTAGAATTCGACTTCCTTATCCGTATCTTCAATCCTCTGGGAAATCATCAGGTTCTTCAAATGATCTTTCATGAACAAAGCAGTTGAATCCCTCAAATTGAATTCATCCAAGTTCTGGCAATACGAACATCTCCCTATCTCCTATTGATGTTGTACTGAAA
>NW_028239602.1:0-29907 GCF_047967505.1 Dipteris shenzhenensis | reverse complement strand
GTAAATATCCCTCGCATTCATAGCTACTGCACTCTTTATTCCAATACCTACAGCTTTTCTACCTATTCCTTACATTCAAACGGCTGCTCAGAACAATTAATCCGAGAACCTGGTCTATTGTTTCGCCGCGGATGGTAGTAAGTAGATAAGGGAAGGTTGAATATACGTCCCGGGGTAGGGGATGAAATAGGATGCTACTCCGCGTGAAGTAGCAACTCGGTTGCCAGTAAACTACTAATTTTTACTCCCCCAATTTGAATTCCACAGTCCCATCCCAATTAAAATCTGGATAGATAGATGATCTACATAGATAGACCCATCTATCTATCGATCGGGAGGTCCATCTCACTCATCCTTTTTATTATGATTTCATGGAACCAGGTCCCGGTGCAATAGTCGGAATCGGGCTAGTAGTGATAGGTGTATTCCTGTATGTCTCCGCAAAGAGGGAACCTAATGTATCTAGAGGTGTGGTCCCAAATGTACCCGTGCAACATCTCTGCGATTTTCAGCATATCTCTACCCGGGGGATGTGAAACTTGAACTGGTGTCGGTAGTAATGAATCCCAATAGGAATCAATCCATGACTAAACTGATTCAATATGTTTCTCCATACTTCGAAAACTAGGGGGGGGAGGGGATTGGCGGGTTCAATATCTCTCTCCCCTGTGATATCTTTGGTTCTAGCCTCCCCCCTCTGGAGGGGAGATCTATATGTACATATGGATTTATGGGTAACCAATGGAGTCAGACATGAGTCTAAAGATCCTATTTTTACGGAACGGGGTGGATCGGGTGCATAAAGAACAAACCGGATTGAAATTTGAAACGTGGAGAGATTTTTCTATCTATCCATTGATTCGGATATATCAAGATTATCTATCTATTTCCCGATTCAATCCGGTGAAAGAGGATCCGGGAAGTTCGACAGAAGAAACTGACGTGGATGAGAAGTGAGAGATAACACCTCGCTCCAACTACTGGTCCTGCTTAAGCCACAACGAAATGAAAAAATCACCCATGGTTTTTTGGGGGGGGGGGGGCGCATTACCCAATCCATAGATTCCCAACCTATCCCGATACTACGACTTTTTCCTTTCCTCCATTGGATTATTATGCGGAGGAATTCTTATCTTTCAAGGTTGGCGCTTAGATCCGATTCTACTATTATCTGAAATACTTTTAAGTGGAACTGCAATATTTCCTATTGCTGAAAATTTATATCTACGTAGAGAAGAGATCGAGGCATTTGATGAATCTAACCAGCGGATATCCAATAGGGGTCGTTTGGAAACTACCTGGTTGACTCCCCCTCCCGGGAGAGAAGATTCCTACAGAGAGTTGAGATTGGGGGGGGGGGGTGAATTCTCCCATAAATGGAAGGGAATTAGTTATACCATATGTGTTTCCTACGAAGAAGCAAGAGATTCTAGAGGGGGTCGAATCGTTGGGCCCCACCCCAACGATTCACATCTCCCGGATTCTACTATACTAGGAGGAGTAGTGTAAATTACTCACTGCGATCCACTTCTTCCCCGAACCACAGGTGAAAGAGAGAATGTAGGAGTCACCATCGGAGCAGCCCAAGCAATACTAACCATATCCGTGGTCGTAATTCCTATCCCTTCAATTCAATTCTATTGAATTCCTTTTCCTCCAACTACTGGGTGCTTATATGGATGAACCCGAATCGAAGTCAGTAACATATCGTACATGGGAATCAATTTCTGTTTCATATGATACCCGAGTGGGAGGAGGTAATAAGAGTGCGGATCCGTCCACCAATATATTTTATAATGTTACCAAGTCCCAATCCCCGAGGGGTTGTCAATCCATATAATTTACTCCTCGATTCCTGATACACTAAGATCAGGATTGCCTATCCGTGGCATATCCGGATACATCTAGCGTGATAGGCCATAATATACTATGGAGCATCTCGATTTGTGTCCGGGTCTGGCGCGGTAGTCAATCCCGAAATCGTCGAAATTATTGATACTGGCACAACAAGGCGACACCCAGATTCGAACTGGGGGATGAAGGATTTGCAGTCCTTTGTCTTACCACTTGACTATATCGCCCTTCTTTCACCTGCATCGAGGCACATGATTGATAGATGGGGGACTCGATATTAAGTATACCACTGAATGGGAATATTAGCAAGCTGCTCATTTTTCTGTATCGGATTGAGCTCGTAAGTATGTCGGATACTAGAAACCTTTTCTCCCCATCCAATCAATTTGATGGGTTAGGAAACCTTGCTGCCCACCCCCCCCACTTCCACACACATCCTTTTTATACTATGCATCCCCAGGCAGCCAACACCAATTTTTCCCTAGATTGCTCCACTATCCTCTGACTTACTCGGATCCCTACTGCCCACCCCCTGGTCTTGTTTTCCCTCCTAACACTCTTGGAAATATCTAACGGATCCTTCACGCTCCCCACCCCCCAGAAATGGTTCGCATAGATACCGGGTTCTACTTCGAAAAGTTTTTCCCTTCCTTGTCAATTTCACCCTCCCCACATTGATATTGACACTCCGTGGCAACAGCAGGTAGATATTATTAGGTCGTCCACCTTTAGGGATAGATTCTCGAATCTCAATAGTTCTTCTGATCCACCTCGGGTTGGGGGGGGGAGGGGTAAACCAACGATTTGACACAATGGATTGATTTTCAGTAGTATGTGAAGTGATATTCCCCCGTATCAATGTTTACCGGATTGCTGTTCCACGAATCGATACTTCACGGCGCAAAACTGGTTCTTCGCGGTAGTTGCTTCGCAGCGAGAATCGCAACAACTGCGCCAATTGTATCAATTATGCTGACGTTAATGCCTCCAGCGTCTTCTGGAGATCCAGCGAAGTGAATCTGTCTAACTAGGCACCTAGAATCTTTGTGATTTCGTGTCGAGAATCCCCATTCTCGTTGTGTCTCACCTTACCCCCACTCACCATATCGGTGGAATGACGGAATCGAGCCGATGGTTGATAAGTGGATGATAAAGATTTTTTGGGTGCAGGGAAGTCTTCCATCAGATCATTTTGAAATCCATTTATAGTTTGTTTGACACCTCCAATACCTCAAGAACCGCTGATGATGGTGGTATCTCCTTGGCCAACTCGGGAACAGTCTTCATCGGGAGAATCTACCAAATTCAATCCCTCACCCGGGAGAAAGAGAGGGGAGGGGGGATGCGAGGGAGAAGGAATCACTAAATGAATTGATGAATAGGTATAGGAGGGTTTCGCACGAGGATAAGATTTCAGTACAACATCAATAGGAGATAGGGAGATGTTCGTATTGCCAGAACTTGGATGAATTCAATTTGAGGGATTCAACTGCTTTGTTCATGAAAGATCATTTGAAGAACCTGATGATTTCCCAGAGATTGAAGATACGGATAAGGAAGTCGAATTCTAATCAATTAGTGAATAGTATCGATTGTCGGAACCTCCGATTGGGAGGAGAGAGGCTACATATCAATGTATCACATATTCATCCGATCCATATGTACCAGCTTAATTGATTCGGAAGAGAAGCGGAATAGTAGAAGAACAGGATGTGTTTCTCGGATCTATTCCCTCGATGACCTCCCAAGGAACATTTATAATCAATGGAATTGCTAGAGTTTTGATTAACTAGATATTGAGGAGTCTTGGTGTTTACCACAACCGCGAGTTGGACCACAGGGGATTTTTCACATATACCAGCATGATCATTTCGGATTGGGGAGGAAGATTCAAACCAGAAATAGATAGAAAGAGTAGGATATGGATTCGTATCAGCAGGAAACGAAAGATATCCATTTTGGTTCTACTTCTAGCTATGGGACTGAGTACGGAGGATATCCCGCGGAATGTACGTTATCCTAAGATTTTTCTGAATCTACTCAGAGAATCGAGAGAAACTATCGAATCTTCGGAAGATGCTATGCTAGAACTTTACAAACATCTATACTCTCCGGGAGTCGATGTGGTGTCTTCAGAATCCATATTCCAGGAATTGCAGAAGAGATTTTTCCAACAAAGGTGCGAATTGGGACGAATTGGTTGACGAAATTCAAACATCAAACCTAATCTCGATGTACCTGAAACGGAACATTTCCCACTACCCCAAGATCTATTAGCTGTCGCAGATTATTTGATAGAGATAAGCTATGGGATGGGTAACCTCGATGATATAGACCACCCGGGAAATCGACGCGTTCGGTCTGTAGCGGATCTATTACAGGAACAATTAAAATTAGCCCTGAATCGTCCGGAGAATTCGATCCGATAAAATATCCATAGAGCCGTCAGGCGTAGACGTCCATTAACTCTCGGGGGATTGGTGACTTCCGCACCACTCACAACAACTTTCAACGAATTTTTTGGCTCACATCCTTTGTCGCAATTTTCGGACCAGACCAATCCACTAGCAGAAACAGTTCATAAACGAAGATCAAGTTCTCTAGGTCCCGGGGGATTGACGCGGCGAACTGCCACTTTTCAAGCTCGGGATATCCATTTCAGTCATTACGGACGTATATGTCCCATCGAGACATCTGAGGGTATGAATGCTGGTCCTATCTCATCCCTAGCTATTTTTGCAAAGGTTAGCAATTCCGGATCCTTACGAAGTCCCTTTTATGAAGTATCCAAATCATCTATGGAAGGACAATTAGTAGATCTATCACCCGTCGGGGATGATTATCGAATAGGAACTGGAAATCTGTTAATAGCAGATTGGAGGACCGGGGAGAAGGAGCTTATATCGGTTCGGTATCGAGAGGAGTTCTTAACCGTTACGTGGGAGGAATTGGATTTACGAGGTATTCATCCCCTACAATATTTCCCCATTGGAGCTTCTCCTATTCCCTCCGTCGAGCATAATGATGCAAACTGCGCTTCGACGGGTTCTAATATGCAACGCCAAGCGGTTCCACTTTTCAGACCTGAGAGGTGCATTGTAGGAACTGGGTCAGAAGGTTAAGTAGCCCTAGATTCGGGAAGTGTAGCTGTATCCGAACAAGAAGGATGAATTTAATATACCGATGGTAATGAGATTACTTTATCCTCCAGGAATGGAGATACTATAACTAAATTGAGGATATATGAACGTCCCAATAATAATACTCGTAGACATCAGAAGCCTACAGTTATTCAAGGAGAACTTCTGAAAAGTGGAGAAGTTGTGGCGGATGGAGCAGCAACCGTTGGAGGAGAACTAGCTTTGGGTAGAAATATACTAGTAGCTTATATGCCACGGGAGGGATACAATTTTGAAGATGCAGTACCGATTAGTGAACGTTTGCTATATGAAGATGTTTTTACATCCTTTCATATCAAGAGACACGAAGTTGAGGTTCGTGCGACGAATCAGGGTCCTGAGATAATTACGAAGGAAATACCCCAATTAGACAGTTATGACCTTCGTCACTTGAAGGATAATGGGCTTGTAGCATCAGGATCTTGGGTAGAAACAGGAGATGTTCTAGTGGGCAAATTGACGCCTCGAGAGGGGGGGGATTCATTACGTGCCCCAGAAGGAAAATCATTACAAGCGATTTTTGGTATCCAAGCAGTCAACACAAAAGAGAGTTGTCCGAAAGTCCCTATTGGTGGAAGAGGTCGAGTCACTGATGCCATGTGGGTCTATCCTGAGGATAATCCCATGAATAATTCGGAGATGATACATATATATATTTTGTAGAAACGTAAGATACAAGTAGGTGATAAAGTAGCTGGCAGACACGGTAACAAGGGTATTATATCAAAGATCTTACCTAGGCAGGATATGCCTTATTTACAGGATGGTACGCCAGTAGATATGATACCAAGTCCCTTAGGAGTACCTCCGCGAATGAATGTAGGATAGATTTTTGAATGTTTGCTTGGGTTGGCAGGGGAATTTCCGAAGATGCATCACAGAATAACACCTTTTGATGAAAGACATGAACCAGAAGCTTCTAGAAAACTGGTATTTTCGGAACCATTTAAGGCAAGTACAGAAACATCCAATCCGTGGTTATTCGAACCTGATCATCCCGGAAAGAGTAGATTAATTGATGGACGAACGGGTGATACTTCTGAACAATCGGTTACAATTGGGAAAGCTCATATGATGAAATTGATTCATCAGGTTGATGATAAGATTCACGCATGATCCAGTGGGCCCCATGCACTTGTTACACAACAACCTTTTAGAGGGAAATCCAGACGAGGGGGACAATGAGTGGGAGAAACGGAAGTTTGGGCTTTGGAAGGTTTTGGTGTATCTTATATATTGCAAGAAATGCTTACTATTAAATCCGATCATATTTAAGCTCGTTATGAAGTACCTAATGCCACCGTGACTGGGAAACCCGTACCCAAGCCCGATACTGCTCCAGAATCTTTTCGATTGCTAGTTCGAGAATCATGATCTATGGGTTTCAATCTGGATCATAAATTGATACTTGAGGGGGATTCGAGAAGGGAAAGTAGAAATGTTTAATCGAGATATTTTCAATAAAAACAAACAGAATATTATTATCCCATGATTCATCAACAAAATTACCAACAACTCCGAATTGAATTGGCCTCTCCCGAACAGATTCGTAGTTGGGCTGAAAGAGAATTACCTAATGGAGAAATTGTTGGGTAAGTTACTCAACCTCATACGTTGCATTATAAAACCCATAAACCAGAGAGGGATGGTTTGTTCCGCGAAAGAATATCTGGGCCTATAGAGAGTGGAGTTCGTGCCCGTGGAACTTACCGATCCGTTGATAATGAAGAAGGAGATTCTAATTTTTGTAAGCATCGCGGAGTGGAATTTACTGACTCCCGGGTTCGGAGGTACCGAATGGGATACATCAAATTGGCATGTCCAGTAATTCATGTGTGGTTTTTGAAACGAATCCCCAGTTACGTTGCGAATCTCCTTACCAAACCTCTTAAAGAGTTAGAAAGCCCGGTATATTGCGATGTGTGACTTGGTTATACGTTCCAATTACCACAGAATGATCACAATCTGTCATCCCATCCGGTAGCGGTGGGATGCCTCCCATTTCGACATATCTTCCGTGGGGAGTATCATGTGGCTCGGAAAGGAGTATCGGAAAGATCTATAGATACTAAGGGAGGTTACTCCTCCAAGGTCAATTCCTATTAATTCATCGACTAGACTTCGTAATATAAATCACTACTTCTAGAATCAATCCAGATCTTTATCGGCGAGATCCTCCACCCGAGCCCCTTTCCAGATGAAAGATTATTCTATGAGGAGATATGGTTGCGGAAACTTATTCATCGCAGATACGTTTTCAATGACGTGACAACCATCGGAGTAGAGTGGGAACCTGGGGAGGAGTAATAACTGGATTATGAACAAGAGAAACCCCCCTTGTCCCTAATCAGAACCAATATTTCTGTGGGATAAGTATGTATACATGCAACAAGGGGGGGATGAGACTACTCAGTAAAAGGATTTCATCAATTTTTGACTTGAGTAACGAATAGCTATTCGATTCCCAATAAGTTTGGTTATCACGTCCCAATGCCACCGCGACCTCATATCTCGATATAGCTATTTGAGCCGGATGAGAGAAAACCCCGACGTCCGGTTCTGGGGGGGGGGGGGGGGGGGGGTTCCCACCCGACCTATCCCGATCTTTTCCTTGCTAGGCCTGTAGCTGAAAAACCTACTCCATTGTGATCGCGAGGCTTGTTCAACTATGAAGATTGCTCGTGGAGAGACATTTCTACCATCTCTTTTTCTACTCTAAACTTCGAGTCTTTCCAGGGGAGGGAAGTGGCTACTGGAGGGGATGCTATTAAGAAATGATTAGCTAGCTTGGATTCGCAGAGTGTTATGGATTGTGCGTATCCGGAGTGGCAAATATTGGCGAAGCAGGGATCCACCGGGAATGAGTGGGAGGATCGAACGATTCAAAGGAGAAAGGATCTTTTAGTCAGACGGATGAGACTGGCTAAGAATTTCCTTGGAACAAACATAAAACCAGAATGGATGGTTCTGGACTTACTACCGGTTCTTCCACCTGGATCGCGACCAATAATCGAACTCTATGAGGGTGAGTCAATTACTTCTGATTTCAATGAACTTCATAGGAAGATAATTCACCGGAATAATACCCCTATCGATTTTCTACTGGGAAGTGAATTCACACCGGACGGATCGATTGTGTGTCAAAAGAGACTTATTCAAGAAGCTGTAGATGCCTCCATTGATAACGGTATACGTGGGCAACCAATGAGAGACATTAATAACAGGCCTTACAAATCTTTCTCTGAGGTTATTGAGGGGAAGGAAGGATGACTCCGCGAGAATTCGCTTGGAAAGCGGGTTGATTATCTGGGTCGTTTCGTTACCGTGGTAGGTCCGTCTCCCTCGTTACATCAATGTGGATCACCCCGAGAACCGTCGATAGAGCCTTCCCAAGCCTTCGTAATTCGTAATTCAATTGGACGACGCGTCGCTCGTAACCTGCGAGCTGCTAAGAATATGATTCGGAAGAAAGAATCAATTATACGGAAAGTTCTCCAGGAAGTTACGTAAGGTCATCCTGTATCGTTGAATCGAGCACCTACATTGCATAGATTGGGTATACAAGCGTTTCAACCTATTTTAATAGAAGGGCGTGCTATTCGTCTGCATCCATTGGTTCGCGGGGGGTTCAACGCAGATTCTGACGGAGATCAAATGGCCGTACATGTACCTTCATCTCTAGAAGCTCAGACTGAGGCTCGTTCTCCAACGTTTTCACATACAAATTTATTATCTCCTGCTACGGGGGATCCCGTATCTGTACCAAGTCAGGACATGCTTCTCGGGCTTTATGTGCCGATGACTGAGAATAAACAAGGGATTTATGGAAACAGACATTCTCTTGCCACGGACGGGGAACCCAGTTCGTCCTCCAAGATACCTTATTTCACTAGTTATGATGATGTACTCAGGGCCAAGTAATTGAGGCGAATCGATTTGTATAGTCTTTTATGGCTCCGATGGAAGACGGATCTACGTATGATTAGCTCTAGAAATCGCGAATTGCCCATTGAATTTCAATACGAATCCTCGGGAACTTCTTTCCAGTTTTACGACAATTATCAGATTAGGAGGGATGAAAAGGGTAACATACTTGGCATATATATCCTCACAAATGCTGGTCGTATTTCGTCTAATCAACAAGTGAAAGAGGCAATACAGGGTACTTCTCAGCATCAGACTCAATCGATACCAGCTATAGAAATACAGAAGAAAATCCCGAAATCAACTCGTTTTATGAACTGGAATAATGAAGAATGAGGGAGTTTTTGACGCATCTGACAGATATGATCAATAGTTTGGATTTGCCGGTCAATGATGGTCATAAGATAAAAAAGGTTGAGGTTCCTACAACGGTCGATCAAGCTGAGTCGCTTTACTACAATAAGATGATGGACAAAACCGCGATGAGACAACTCATCAGTAGGTTGACACTTCATTTCGGGATTACGCATACGACGAATATCCTGGATCAAATAAAGAGTTTGGGTTTCGAACAAGCTACAAAAGCATCTATTTCATCAGGCATCGATGATCCTTACGCAGTACCTATTAAAGGATGGCTTGTAGAAGATGCAGAGAAACAGGGTTCCGCCTCGGAGCAGTCTCATCGTTGCGGGGGTCTACATGCTGTAGAGAAATTACGTCACTTGATCGAGACGTGGTATGCGACAAGTGAGTGTCCGAAGAGAGAGATGAATCCAAATTTCAGGATGACTGATCCTCTGAATCCAGTCCATATGATGTCTTTTTCAGGAGCCTGAGGAAGTATATCCCAAGTCCACCAATTGCTCGGTATGAGAGGATTGATGTCGGATCCACGAGGACAGGTAATTGATCTACCTATCCGTAGCAATCTGCGCGAGGGTTTATCTCTGACAGAATATATCATTTCCCGTTATGGTGCTCGCAAAGGAGTGGTGGATACTGCGGTACGAACATCAGATGCTGGATATCTCACACGTAGGCTTGTCGAAGTAGTTCAACATATTGTTGTGCGTGAAAGAGATCGTGGGACTATCAGGGGCATTGCTGTGAATCTTATTGGGGGGGAAGAGGGATCCACACGAACGATACCACAACAGAGACTAGTTGGACGTGTGTTAGCAGGCAATGTATATCTAGATATGAGACGTATTGCTATGCGTAATCAGGATATTGATAATGAACCCGCCAGTAACTCAGTAGTAGCGACTGAACCGATACATGTAAGATCTCCCCCGACACGTAAAAGCATTTTCTGGATTTGTCAATTGTGTTACGGCTGGGGTCTCGCCCACCACGACTTGGTGGAATTGGGAGAAGCTGTAGGTATTATTGCGGGCTAACCAATCGGAGAACCAGGAACCCAATTAACATCAAGAACTTCTCATACTGGTGGAGTATTTACGGGTGATATCGCAGAACATGTATGAATCCCGTTCAATGGAATCATCAATTCCGATGAGAAGTCATTATATCCCACACGTACGCGACACGGACAGCCCGCTTGGATGTGTCAAAATGAATTACCTATCTCTATTAGAAGTTAAAATGATACACACAATCCTGTGATTCCAGCACAAAGTCTACTTGTGATTCAAAATAATCAATATGTTGAATCGAAACGAATCACTGCGGAAGTCTGAGCCAAGGAGTTTCCTCTCAAGGAACGGATTAAGAGAAAGATCTATCCAAATTTAGAGGGGGAAACCTATTGGAATGGGGTCGTGTATCACTCGCCCGAAGATATACATAGTAATATTCATGTCGTGCGCAATAGCGGTCATGTACGGGTCCTTTCAGGAACCTCTAGTGATTCCAATGGGAATTCCTTTTATGAAGATCAAGATAGAATTGATACCAGATCCCATTCCAACGAGAGTAAACGCGAGCTTCGGGAGGTAAATTGGGAGAATATTAGTGTCATTAACTCTGGATGTTATCAGGAATGGATATGGGAGTCCGGAATCAATGTCGATTTTGAATCTATCAAAAGTGAATTGAATTCGTCGAGATTTGTTTCAACTCCTTCCATGGGTCGAGGTGGGGGAACAGAGGTGGTTCCTCTATCACCGGAACAGGAGGGTCGGTACAGGAAATTATCTTACGCAAATTCCGAGTTCCGTATACTCAATAACGTGATTTTGGATCGGAATGAAATTATTGCTATTTGCGAAGACTCGAAGTATCGAACCAACGTTTCGGGAGTTGTAAGATATGGTACTGCAGAAGTAGAACCCATTGATGAAGGAGAATTGGTTTCTGGCAGTGAAACAGCAAGTTCTAGATCGCGGTATAAAGTCACCAAAGGAGGTAACTCTTCCTTGATCCCTGAAGAAGTGTATACTATTTGCGAGCCTTCCTCATCCATTTTGGTGAAGAACAACAGTGTTGTCGAGGAGGGCACACAAATAACTTCTAATATTATTAGTCAGATGGGTGGGTTGGTTCGCATAGAAAAGATACCCAATAGTATCAAAATAAGAATCTTACCCGGATATATCTATTATCCGAAAAAGAAAACTAATATATCTAAACAGGCTGATACTTTGATTCCACCAGGGCATCTGATTCTCGGTGAATTCAAATCTGATAATTGGGTTTATCCCCAACCAGTTGCATCGGCTAGAAGAAGGAAGCCCTCTGTCTCAATAAGAACAGTTGTAGAATACAATGTACCTGGTGATTCTCCAATACGAATGCCTGAAATACCAAAGACAGAGAAAGACTTGGGAATTCAAGTCTTTACCTATATCTTTTACAGAGACGGCGAAGTAGTAGAAATAAGTGACAACACAGATATCCAATTGGTTCAAACTTGTTTAGTGGCTGATTGGCAAGAATCCCCCCCTCCCCCGGAAGGGTCGTATCTGTCTCTCACCAATATTAAGATAAGTGACAGTCTTAGCACCTTCCTCCAGGTTAACCCAATGGGACTTTCCAATCCGTTTTTGTCCCCTGAGACAAGAGCTGGGGAAGCTCCTCCACAACTGGCGCTCGGTGGGAAGCTATCCCCCATCAATTTGAATTCACGCGATGAGAATAAAAATAAAGAATTTGTCGGATATCGAGGTACTATTCATGTAGTACCCCAACAAGGTGCATCCTTCTTAATCCTATCACCATCCAATCTTTTTCGTAACCCCCTGCCCCCCGACCCAGACGGAGGGGTATATGGAAGGGGGGGTGCATATTCCGATAATTCTGGATCGGGGGGTATGACTGTCTTTCGTAACAACATAGATTCAAAAGATCCCCACTCGGATTCTGATGCTGGATCTATTTGGAGAGGTACCGCAGGACCAAAAGGAGTATTGACAGATTTTGGAGAATTTTATCCTACTACTGGTGGAAGGGGAAACAAAAAGTTGGGCCTTTTAGGTGATTCACAAAATAGCCCCTACTCTTTGTTGTTTTCCTACTCCGTATCAAGCAACAAAGTCTCTTTTGCCGAGGATCCCTTTGTCGATGAGTCAACAGATGCATCGGGACGTAGGTATTGGTATTCAATAGATGAAAATGAATCGATATTTGAATACTCCCCAGATTTATTGGTGGGAGGATGCTTCCCCAGATTGATCTTCCCCCCATCATATTTCCCCGGAGCAAGAATTCTGCCTATTAATCTCGGACTTCTGGTCAGTGAAAACGCATGCATTTACGGGGGTGATATCTGCCTCCAATCCGGCCAAATCATAGCTATTCACCGAGAATACTCACCAATCAGAACAGCCAAGCCTCTCCTAGCAACTGAGGGGGCGACTATTCATAAGAATTACGGAGATATCATTGGGAAGGGGGATACATTAATAACATTACTACACGATAGATCGAGGTCTGGGGATATTATTCAGGGTTTTCCAAAGGTTGAGCAGTTGTTGGAATCTCGTTCCACCGCTTTTACCTTAGCAAGAATCGAAGATATTTCTGATAGATGGAGGAGAACTATTACAAGATTAGTTGGTAATCCTTGGAGTCATTTCACGAGTGCCGGAATAGGTATGGAAGATTGTCAACTGGTTCCGATTGATCAAATTCAAAAGGTTCATGGATCCCAGGGGGTGTAAATATCCGATAGGCATATAGAAATCATCATTTGACAACTGACATCGAAAGTAGTAACGTTGGAAGATGGAATAACTAATGTTTTCTTACCCGGAGAGCTTATTGAATCATCATAAGCGTAACGAATGAATCGCGTCTTAAAAGAATCGAATTTCTACGAACCTGTTGTATTGGGAATGACAAAAGCATCTCTTAACACTACTAGTTTTATATCAGAGGCGAGTTTTCAAGAAACTACTCGGGTACTGGCTAGAGCCGCTATTCGGGGTCGAATCGATTGGTTGAAGGGACTGAAAGAAAATGTCATCCTTGGTGATCTCGTTCCCATTGGGACCGGCAGTCAGGAGGTTATTCGTCAACTAGATGTAGAGAGAAATACGGAATTTTATTTAGCTATTAGTGATTTTAACATCTTCAGTCGAGAGGCAAGGGATATTCCCCCTCATACTTATTACGGGAGGGAGCCGAGTTCCCACCATAGATTAATGATTCACGAAGGATTGAGACAACCCCTCCCCGGAGTCAATATTGGTGAATGAGATTCAGAATCATTTTGCGACGTAGCATCTCGGGTATGTCTCACTCAATAATCCCGACCAGTGAATCGTAATAATTACGTAACTTCCATAAAAATCAAATCAATCTGCGGCTTTTCGTAGTTCTTTTTTGGGGGGGTAAAATGCAACAGAAAAATTGGAATATCGATCCAGAAGGGATGATGGAGGCGGGGGTCCATTTCGGTCATCAAACCCAAAAGTGGAATCCCAAGATGTCACCTTATATATTTACGGAACGGAAAGGTGTTCACATTCCCGATCTAACTCAGACTGCTCGTCTCCTATCCGAAGCCTGTGATTCGGTATCCAATGCAGCGACGGAGGGAAAAGAATTCTCAATAGTAGGTACAAAATACCAAGTAGCTGATCTAATTGCATCGGCTGCGACGAAATCTCGATGTCACTACGTGAATGAAAAGTGGCTCGGTGGCATGTTAACGAATTGGTCCACTACAGAAACACGTCTTCAGAGATTTCAATATTTGCAGAATGAAGAAGATACGGGGGGGTTCGATCGACTCCCGAAAAAAGAGGCATCGATTCCGAAAAAACAATTACTTCGATTGAAGAAGTATCTAGGTGGAATTCAATATATGTCAAATTTACCCGATATTGCGATAATTACTGATCAACACGAATAATCCACTGCTATTAGAGAACGTATCACTTCAGGTATTCCTACAATCTGTGTCGTCGATACAGATTGCGATCCAGATCTCACAGATATTCCGATTCCAAGTAATGATGATGCGCGGTCCTCCATTCGACGGGTACTGGATAAATCAACACTGGCTATTTCTGAGGGTCGTTCGAACTCAAAGATATTGAACTTAATAGATAGTGAAATCAGTAACTATCCCAACTATTCGTGGTAGAATGAAACAGAGACTTACCCCAGAGACAGCAATATGCTGTGACTCTATTATGGGGACAACCCTGGGATTATGTAGTGATTAGGAATCCACTTGATTGTTCTGTGCAAATCATTCTTCCCCACGTTGATTCCTGATAAGGAGGTAATACGAATTCCGAACAATTGTCCATTCATGGGATTGATAATCTATATCAAGTATCGGGCGTGGAAGTGGGTCAACATCTCTATTGGCAAGTAGGAAATTTCCAAGTTCATGCACAAGTTCTTGTAACTTCCCGGGTAGTAATTGCTATATCATTGGGTTTATCTACCGCAGCTACTCGGGATTTGCAAACCATCCCGACTGGCAGTCAAAATTTCATTGAATATATTCTTGAATCTATTAGGGATCCGACTAGAACTCAGATGGGGGAAGAAGGGTATCGTCCCTGGGTTGCATTCATTGGAACTATGTTTCCATCCATTTCTGTTTCTAACCGGTCAGGTGCTCTGTTTCCTCGGCGAGTTATCCAATCACCTCATGGAGAGTTGGCTGCACCTACGAATGATATCAATACAACTGTTGCATTAGCTTTGCCTACATCAGTGGCATATTTCCACGCGGGTCTAAACAAGAGAGGTCTTAGTTACTTCGGTAAATACATCCAACCCACTCCAGTACTGCTACCTATTAATATTCCAGAAGATTTCACTAAACCTTCACCACCTAGTTTCCGACTCTTCGGAAATATATTAGCTGATGAGTTGGTAGTAGCTGTCCTCGTCTCTCTAGTACCCCTAATTGTTCCCGTACCTATGATGCTTCCAGGATCATTCACAAGTGCCATTCAAGCTTTGATTCTTGCGACTCCAGCTGCAGCTTATATAGGGGAATCCATGGAGGGTCATCATTAACCGAGTTTCGATTCCGACGAATCATCGGATTAGGATCGTGGTATTCGACAGGTACTCGGGCCACCTCTTGGAGTAGCAAAAACTGTTTCTGTGGTATAATAATATGATACCCCCCTCCTATTAGAGGGGGGGGGGGAAATCCTACTACTCCCATTTCCATTCAAAGGGATGGGGATGGAAATGACAATAGTGATTCCCACCATTCGACTCGAGCATTCCCTCCAGTCTGCAGGGGGGGACGAATCACAAGATGTTCCGCAATTCGTGGGAATCTTTGTCACCTCGGGAACCAATGATACCGATACTTACTAGTATCTCCTATCGTGTTACAACAAGGAGTTGAATCTCATCCGGGCCGTGGCTGGAATTCCTCATCATGAAGTACTATATTTTCATCCAATTGCTGCATTACGGGTAACGAGTGAGATTGGTGGATTCTCGTCGGGGGAATGGCTTTATTTCTCGCCCACCGGTATTGCTATTTCAATGCTTCGAATAGAAACAAGTGAATCGGAAGGAACATTTCAACCCATCAGCGGCTCTGAGTGAATTTTCACAGAATTATTCCAGTAGGCATTGATCTTTGCTAAGTCGGAATTGGTTGAATTAAATAAAAAAGAGGAGATTAATACGAACCCCTTGATTCCTGCTGCTTCTGTTATTGCTGCCGGATTAGCTGTAGGCCTCGCTTCTATTGGTCCCGGTGTTGGTCAAGGCACTGCCGCGGGTCAAGCAGTAGAAGGTATTGCGAGACAACCAGAGGCAGAGGGTAAAATTCGAGGCACTTCATTGTCAAGTTTAGCCTTCACGGAAGCTTTAACAATCTATGGACCAGTTGTAGCCCTAGCACCGTTATCTGCAAATCCTTTCGTTCGATCCACCCACAGTGAGGGGTACTTGGGGAGCCCTGTACCCCCTCCCCAATCGGACCCTTTCCAAATCGATTATCTGATTGGGAGATTATCTTATTCAGGGGGGGGGGTCTGACAGAAAATCCTCGATCAATCTATTTTATCGATTCCTTCTCGCGACTCTCCAAGTTATTTTGTGAATCCCCCCCCCCACATCAGTATGGAATGAACCAGTTGATTGCTCCGTTCCATTCCCACGTCAGTTCTATTTTTTATCTAGTGTGTAGGTATTCCCTCCGAATCCATGATTCTATTCCAGGTCAGATTGAAGGAATTATGTAGGATTTAGATAATCCCTTGGGAGGGGGAGGGAGCATGAGAAGTATAAGTGACATCGCCGTCTCTACGAGTCATTGGACTCCTGCCGCGGGTTTTGGTTCGAATACCAATATCTTGGAGACAAATCCGATTAATCTGATTCTAGTTTCTGGGTGTACTATTTTATTTTGGAAAGGGAGTGTGTGCGAGTCGCATATCTGAATGAGATAACTGGATTCCTCCGGTTGCATTTGGAACAGGAGTAGATGCAAAATCCCGACGAATTACTTGCAAATGAGTGACATCATGTAAGAACCAGAGCATTTCGTGAAATCGGTAGAAACTTTATTGCTTTCACCGACTGATAGGGGAATATCATCAATACGGCTAAAGCTGAATCGCTTGAAGTCTAAGCAAGAATTCGGGTCCTCTTCCCCCTGCTGTGCAAAGATTCCAAAGCATGGTCGGAGATTTCTTCGATATACAACACTCATATCGGGAATAGCCCCACCTCTCTCATTTCTCGCGGGGGGAGGTAAAATCTACCGGTAGGAACCAAATTTTGTTCAATCTGCTGAATAGACAACCCATCTGGAATGAATATTATTCAGAGGAAACGACTTCGCTGGTAGGAGGAGTATCGTCCAGAAGAGCCCTCGATGATTTTCAAGTTTCAGCAATTTGATTTCCACCTGTGGACTACATTCATAGGGATGGCAGGTCCGTGAAGATATTGGATTTTCTTATCCTATCGAGAGGTACGGGCGGGAAAGCCGAATGAATCGAAAGATCCATGTTCGGTTTGGGAAGGGACCACAGATCTCTGGGAACCGGAGATATATAATCTACTTTCATTGACCAATCTACTGGAGAATTGTAAGGGAACAATCTTGAGTACTATTCGTGACGCGGAGGAACGTTATAAAGAGGCTACCGAAAAACTCAAGCAGGCTCGGACTCGTTTGCAACAAGCAAAAGTGAAAGCGGATGAGATCCGCGTGAATGGACTCACGCAAATGGAGGGGGAGAAGCGGGATCTCGTTGATGCGGCTGATGAAGATCCAAAAAGATTGGAGGATAGTAAAAATTATACTATTCGTTTTGAAAAACAACGGGCAATTGAACAGGTTCGCCAGCAAGTCTCTCGCCTTGCCTCAGAAAGAGCTCCGGAGAGTCCGAATAGTCGTTTAGATGGCGAATTGCATTTGCGCATGATTGATTATCACATTGGCCTATTCCGGGCCATGGAAAACGCAGCTGATTAGCTTCCGTATTAGCTTCCGTAGGTCCCATTTCTCAAGAAGATAGTAAATAGATGCTAATGGTAATAAATATTCGACCCGGCGAAATTAGCAGTATTATTCGCAAACAAATTGAGGGATATGTTCCAGAAGTAGAGGTTGTCAATACCGGCACCGTACTCCAAGTCGGAGATGGGATCGCTCGCATTCATGGTCTTAACGAAGTAATGGCTGGTGAATTGGCAGAATCTGAAGACGGTACAGTAGGAATTGCTCTGAATCCGGAATCTGATAATGTCGGGGCTGTATCGATGGGTGATGGTTTGGCCATACAGGAAGGAGGTTCTGTAAAAGCAACGGGAAGGATTGCCCAAGTACCAGTTAGTGATTCCTTCTCAGGTCGTGTCGCAAATGCTTTAGCTTAACCCATTGATGGCAGAGGCCAAATTCCAGCTTCTGAATCTAGACCGATTGAATCCCCTGCTCCGGGGATTATTTCAAGGCGTTCCGTATATGAACCCTCACAAACGGGTCTTATTGCTATTGACTCTATGATCCCCATAGGACGCGGCCAGCGAGAGTTAATAATTGGAGACAGACAGACGGGTAAAACAGCAGTAGCTACAGATACAATTTTGAATCAGAAAGGTCAAAATGTTATATGTGTTTATGTAGCGATTGGTCAAAAAGCCTCCTCCGTAGCTCAGGTAGTGAATACTTCTCAGGATCGTGGCGCCATGGAATATACAATTGTGGTATCGGAGACTGCAAACTCTCCGGCTACTCTGCAATATCTCGCCCCCTATACAGGAGCAGCTCCGGCTGAATACTTCATGTATCGTAAACAACATACCCTGATTATCTATGATGATCTTTCTAAACAAGCTCAGGCTCATCGACAGATGTCTCTCCTACTGAGAAGACCACCCGGACGAGAAGCATATCCAGGAGATGTTTTTTATCTACATTCGCGTCTCTTGGAAAGAGCGGCTAAATCAAGTACCCAATTAGGTGAAGGTAGCATGACCGCTTTGCCCATCGTCGAGACCCAGGCCGGAGATGTCTCAGCCTACATCCCGACTAATGTCATTTCTATCACTGATGGACAGATATTTCTATCAGCGGATCTATTCAATGCTGGAATTCGACCGGCAATCAATGTGGGGATTTCCGTATCTAGAGTAGGATCCGCCGCTTAGATCAAAGCCATGAAACAAGTAGCTGGTAAATCAAAATTGGAATTAGCTCAATTTGCTGAATTAGAAGCTTTTGCCTAATTTGCTTCTGATCTCGATAAAGCTACTCAAAATCAGCTAGCAAGGGGTCAGCGGCTACGTGAGTTACTTAAACAATCTCAATCATCCCCACTATCGGTAGAAGAACAAGTAGCTACTATTCATACCGGAGTTAATGGATATTTGGATATATTGGACGTCGAGAAGGTGAAGAGATTCCTGGTTCAGTTACGTGAGTATATAACAACCAATAAACCCGGATCCGTCGAAATTATTCGTTCTACCAAGATGTTTACGGAACAAGCAGAGATGCTTTCAAAGGAAGCTATTAAAGAATATACGGAACTTTTCTTGCTTCGCGAGAAGTAAAAAATAACTTTCAGAACACGCAAAATATGTCTTGAGTAGGGGGTGGGAGGAAAGAAAAAGGATCAGAAGCCATTTGCAATTTGCAAACACCCATCAGTCGTATACACGGAATTACGTCCAATAGGATTCGAACCTATATTGGAGGTTTAGAAGACCTCTGTCCTATCCATTAGACGATGGACGCCCCCCCCCCCCGAGGGGGGGGGCAGGAACTATGCTATGGACAAACAAAAACAATAACTTCGGTTTGTTCAAGGTATGGCTGCGTAGCGGGAGCCAGAACCCAAGCCTAGATTAGCGGGAATCGGGAGATGGAGAAGGGTAACTTAAACCGGTTCAATTGGTGAGCGGGTAGCGGGAATCGAACCCGCATCAGTAGCTTGGAAGGCTAGGGGTTATAGTCGATGCTACTGAATGAGTTCATTATGGCATCTCTAATTCAGAACCGAACGTGAAGGTCTCCCTTCATTCGGCTCCTCTATGGAATGGATAGTAGAAGGAGGAGCTTGAGGGAGATGAATATCCCCAGATACAAGCATAGAGAGATTCTTTTTCACTCTTCGCTGCGTAAACAGAGAAATGGAAAGCATTGGAATCTCATTCCGAAGACTCATTGCGGATATCTCCTCCTTCTCGACCAGGGTTACATTGCTGGTGAGAAGGATCCATAGCATCTATGTCAGTTTCTTCCGTATCCGACGAGACGGGAACACACTTCCTAGATGATCCCTGTGGAAAAGCATATTACTCCCACGACTCGTGAAAATACTTTGTCGAATCGAAGGTCAGCCGATGTCTCTTCCGGTTACTTCGTTTCTTATTTCTATAGATGACAATCCTTAGGAGAATATTTTTTCTTTCACCGAGTTATAGAATTGTCCACGAAATGCTTGATAATCCTGGTAAATAAGGATCGATCTTTTCATAACTATTTGGCTCGGATTCATTACTGGATCAGAGATTCAGTGACGATGAGACAAATATTTCGGGTTGCTATCCATAGATTCTACACTAGTTGTTCCGGGACCTCTGGATCCTGGAAAAATTCCGCTTCATTATTCCGATATGCAACTGGTTCGACTTCGCAAACGTAGGAATATATAGGAATGACAGGAATAACGCTTTCTACACCGACACTCATTGTAGGAAAGTATGTGGACTTCCCTTAGAAATAAAGCTTTTCGATCGAGTGAGAAATCAATTTGAAAGATCCCTCAGCTACCTGGTTCGAAAATGAAGCGAATCACACTTTTACCACTAAACCATACCCGCCACGATTGGATTGTATCATATATAAGTCTTTCCTGTCTAAGGATGGGTTGTAGCCAAAAGTGTTAGTAAAAAGGAGCTCCCCCCCCCCCCCCCGTTTCAAATATCCATCTCCGGAATTCAGTGTTTAATGAGAAATTTTCTTGCTTCCGGAGATGGTACGACAGAATTACAAATTTCCCTTACGGGCTGCTGATAGAGCAATTACTAGTGGTCCTGATGCAACTACTAATGCCAGAACAGCAAGTTGTGCAATTAGTTCTAGATTCACCACCTACCTCCTCATCTTCAGAAATATCTAAATCAAAGCGGTCCCCTTTTCCTTTCGCAATTATCCCCCGCCTCCTCCCACTACTTCAATAGACACTCCCGGAATGGTGTATCTGAAATACAGGAGATGTTTTTGTGTGGCCATGACAAATTGAAATTGGTACAATTAAATGAGAGATGGTGATTCACGTAAACGAGGAAATCTCGCATTTCATTCCTCGTTTCTCGAAATGTATAAAGAATCGGGAGATAAGTAATGACATCAATCCCGGATGGGCAGATGATTCTGGCCCTTATTAGTGCCTCTCTAACAAGTATCTTAGCCGTAAGATTGGGTCTCGCATTGTATCGGTAACTGGTTCGTCACCGCATAGATAGGCAGCCTGGCTGATCGCGGCTAGGCTGGGAGATTCCAATCCCGGCTGAATGAAAGTGATTCATTCAAGAATCTGATTCTCGGAGGAGAATCGGGGGGGGGGGGGGGGAAGGAGAAAATGATGCTTCCTATTCGGGATTGAACTTCGCCTTGTAACAGATTTCTCAGACACGCCGTCTCCTATACTTCCATTGAAGTATGGACTTCCGTCCCAGCCTCGTGGTAAAGTCCAAAGGATTCCACCGCATGGAGAGATGGCCGAGAGGTCTAAAGCGTCGGATTGCTAATCCGTTGTACAATACATTTGTACCGAGGGTTCGAATCCCTCTCTCTCCCCCAATAATTAACTGATCCGTTGGACAAGGCAATTCCGACGAATTGCATATCGGACTTCATTTATTCTTTGCGCCCGGGGTTACGCCCAGGGTCGTTTGATGGGAATCCAAAAACGAAGAGAGAAACAGAAGAGATAACTACTGTATAAACGAATAGCTTAAGAGTAAGCATGACCTAGTCCCCCTGATCGTAACTAGAAGTGAAACGGAACGGAACACATTTTTCATATTTATACCATACGTTTCTTCTTCGATTCAAAGAAGGAATAGGAAGAATCAGGAATCTGCTGAGGTGAATAACATATATCCGACTCGAACGTCTTCTCCTCCGGGATATCCTTTTTCTTTTGAATGAATCGATTTGAGTCCGAGTCGTTGCAAGTAAATTGGCGCATTAGGTACTACGAAATGCTCAATTGGATTCATCGCAGTGTAAGAAGGAGGGATGGACTTCCCCCAATCCCAACTGCGATATTTATTAGTATAGCCGGGAGGGGTCAGTTTCCCCTCCCGGCGAGTCAGCTGGTGGCGGGGGTGCAAAGGTATGGGGGAATAAGAGCGAGATCCCACTCCTTCAATGACATCTCACTAATCTCTCTCCGTTTTCCTAATTTTTTTTCGTTTTATGAACATTATCAATCTTACCAATAGTTAAAACTAACCATAATACAGAAGGTGGGCGACTCGATTCCATTAGTCAAAGTGAAGGTGGGGAAGGAAGGGAGTGAGTGACCCCGCCTCACGATAGGAATTGGGGATTCTATTCCGAAGCAGCAATCTGGTTGGAATGGATCTCGAATCTGAATCCCATAATATATCAGTTTTCAACCCCCCACCTACTTTGGGGTTTATCATTCCGCTGGGGGGGGGCCGGATCCCCAATCCCGAGTGGTTTACTACCGGAAACTCACCGAAGCCTGCCATACGAAAGCTAGAAGTAGGAAAAACGCTGGTATAACTGGCATTACATCCACAATCGGATCAGAAATAGCATAAGCTTCAGGTAACCTAGCAAGAGAAGCGTCACTCAGGTGTAAGGGATTCCCCGTATCAGTGTTAAACGGAACTATCATTTTCATCCTCCAATGGCGGAAATTTTCACCCCGGTACGGTGCGGGGACAATTACCAATCAGTCGACCCATTGAGTACATACTGTTACGGATACTTCCATCCGAATAGAGGGGGGTAGATATTTGCGGCGTCATAAATATCTACAGCATTTCGACGGAATCAATGATTGAATGGTTGGTGAAACAAATCCCTTCACACCAAGTTTCACGGGAATTTATTATCTTTTGATTCCTAGTTACCATCTTTCAATTCCTGCCGGAGTCGTATCTGCACAACCCATTCAGGAAGGGGGGTTGACATGAGAGTCGAAGTATGGGATATTCATTATATCAAATATGTATGGGGCGTGGCCAAGTGGTAAGGCAGCGGGTTTTGGTCCCGTCATTCGGAGGTTCGAATCCTTCCGTCCCAGATCTTGATGCATAAGTAGATACACCCCATCTCCTTTTCTGTGATCTTTTTTTTTTCCTTCTTTTGTGGGAGAGTCAGGAACGTTCTAAATTGGGACGGACTACTCCGAGTCCCTCCTCCCACCTATTGATGGATCGTCCAGTTCATGTTACGACGGTGAGCCGGATATAGCAATAGATCCCGGGGCGAAAAACAATATTAAGAATAATTCATGAAATTAGCCTATTGGATGTATGCCGGACCCGCTCATATCGGTACTCTACGAGTAGCCAGTTCCTTTAAGAATGTACATGCCATAATGCATGCTCCTCTGGGAGATGACCATTTCAATGTAATGTGATCTACGTCGGAGAGGGAGAGGGATTTCACCCCAGTAACTGCTAGTATAGTGGACCGTCACGTATCAGCACGTGGATCTCAGGAAAGGGTTATTAATAATATAAATCGAAAAGATGAGGAATAATGTCCCGATCCAATTGTCTTGACGCCTACATGTACCTCTAGTATCTCACAAGAAGATTCGCAGAATTTCGTGGATCGAGCTTCTATCTATTCTACGTCTGATGTAATTCCCGCAGATGTCAATTACTATAGAGTCAATGAGCTTCAAGCAGCAGATAGGACTTCAGAGCAAATAATTCGCTATTATTTGGATAAAGCTCGTAGACGGGGTACATTGGATCGGTCTCTGACAGACGCGCCCTCAGCAAATATTATTGGAATATCCACTCTGGGTTTTCATAACCAACATGATTGTCGCGAATTGAGACGTCTACTGCAAGATTTAGGAATCTTAGTCAACCAAATAATTCCAGAAGGAGGATCTTTGAGGGATTTGGAGGATTTACCAAAAGCTCGGTTTAATATAGTTCCTCATCGCGAAGTGGGTCTAATGACAGCAATCTTTCCGGAGAAGGAATTTGGGATGCCTTACATATCAACCACTCCGATGGGAATCTCAGATACAGCCGAATTCATTGGACAGATGGAGAAGTATATAAATGCGTGGGCTTCCGCCTTGCCGAAAGAGAGAGTCAATTATGAGTCGTATATTGAAAATCAAACCAAATTTGTTTCTCAGGCGGCTTGGTTTCCAAGATCCATCGATTGTCAGAATCCGACTGGAAAAAAAGCAGTAGTATCTGGTGATGCCACCCACGCAGCTTCGATTACTAGAATACTCACTAGAGAAATGGGAATTCGTGTTATTTGTTCGGGTACTTATTGCAAACACGACGCGAAGTGGTTTAATGAGCAGGTTCAGGGCTTACGTGATGAGATATTAATTATGGAGGATCATACCAAAGTTGGAGATACGATAGCTTGTATTGAACCTCCTGCGATCTTTGGAACCCAGATGGAACGCCATATCGGTAAACGTCTCAATATTCCATGCGGGGTTATTTCTTCACCCGTCCATATCCAGAATTTTCCGCTAGGATACCGACCTTTCCTAGGTTACGAAGGAACTAATCAGATAGCCGATCCAATCCATAATTCATCCAATCTAGGTATGGAAGATCACCCACTAGACGCTTTTGGCGGACACGATACTAAAGAAGTGGTTACCAAATCATTATCTACAGATAGAATTCTGAATTGGACCCCCGAGAGTCAATTGGAGTTAAGCAAAATTCCTGGTTTCGTGAGGGGTAAAACTAAGAAGAATACGGAAACTTCCGCGGAACAAAATAACATTACGGAAATTACGGTTGAGGTGACGTATGCGGCTAAAGAAAAACTGAATGCTTAACATAGAATAAATTCCGAATGTTACTGATTCGGGGTTGTTGGGACAGCTCTTCCCGACGGGCAGCCGCAGGTAGTATCAGTAGATCTTATTGAAATTGTTGTGGTGGTAACAATCTCCCGGTAAGAAAATAACATTTGAACTCTGGATATTACGGTAAAACCTCGTCTAAAACGATATGGTGGAAAGCGACGTGTGGCTCGAAATCGAGATCGTTTATGCGGAGTTTTGCAGCCGCCATTTCCGGATCCAAGGGAAATGTTTCCGTTTCAACGTTTCTTGAAATTCGCCATCTAACGAAACTTGAATGATTATGTCGTATTCCTGGCCCCAAGTCTATCCGATCGGGGATAATATCTATGGTTACTCCACGGAATGAAGCTACCGAGCTCCGTCAGTCCGCATTTACAGAAGGAGCAACTGTCTTCGTCGATAAATACTCCCATTGAATATTCATAATTCAATCCCATCCGTATGGAGTCAATTTCCTTGAGATGCAAATATTCCATTATTTGATTTTGATTGAGTGTGAGGATTTCCATGACGCGTCCAAAATCACAAATCAGTTGCTGAATGTGATTCTTCACAATGGGTCGATCAGAACGAGTTCCGTCGCTACCACTTCTCGATTCGAAAGACCCTCGGAGTGAGGCTTAAACCTACGGATTTTCGGAATTGATCTACGAACGGGAGAATATCGAATACGCACAGTTGAAGCCCTCGGTAGAGAGATCCCTCTCATACTTCCATGGTGGGGGCTCGAACGGAGTCATAATCGGTAAGAGATAACTCGAAAAGTGGATGGGGATGCGTGTCTGTCTCCCCTAAAACTTGCGTGAGTTAGGAGTATTTTCTCTATAATTGAAAAGAAAGGAATGGAATGGAGAGGTATATAGCTGGTGTTCCTCCATACCCTCGGAGTCATGGCTTGAGCCGTATGAAGTTGAAATTTCACGTACGGTTCTATAGGGGGGAAGGGGATTCGTTTCTCCGTACCTATCCGACTAAACTACTTACCGAATAACTGCAATTGATGTCCAATCCCGGCGAGAGGGAAAGTCTATTCAGGAAGTTGGATTTCATGATCCACGAAAGGAACAAACTCAATTAGATGTTTCTGCTATCATTTATTTCCCGGGAAGAGGAGCTCAAACAACAGAAACTGTTCGTGATATATTGAGGCGAGCAAAGGTCTTTAAACAGGTTGAAATTGATTCTTAGGAGAATTCAACGAGCTCAGTCCATATTTTTTTGCAAATGTTTCTATACTATCCCCTCCTCTTCCTCGCATTCTACATATATGCAGTATTTGTCATACCCATGAAAAGTAGTATTTCGAGGAATAGGTACTGGCTATCTGTCAAATCTTTCCTCGAAAGAAGTGATGTTAGATACTTCTTGACAGGTAAAAAGAGGAAGAGGAAGTAAAAGTCCCAGTCGGTGGTGAAAAGGGTGAAGATGATTCACGAGGAATTAATAGGGATCCCGACTCCATCCTGGATTCGTAGATCCCGTATAACTCCTCGTGATCACTCACGGGAATAAGCCACTGCTTATCCCAGTCTTAAGCGTCGAGAAAGTAATATCCCATCCCAGCCTGAGATTTATCTATTCCAACGAAACAATCTAGTCGATATTGAAAATACCATACTCATCCCCCCTGTTAGTTTATTCCTCCCCACATCCATTCCTCCTAGTCCGATTATGCTTACAATTATCCGAAGGTCGATCGATACCACTTCCTCCATTCTGGGGGTTTACTACCCGACAAAGTTGCCAAGGCGGAGCTGCTGAGTTGATGACAATGGGGTGGAGCTGCTGAGTTGATGACAATGGGGTGGAGCTTCGAGTTAAGCGACAAGCATGAAGAGCCTGAATCAGAAGATGGAACCGTCAATAGAGATTTCTATCCGGAAAATTGATATCCCGAGTCCCATTTACCCACCCAATCCCTCCCTTTTATCAACTGATTGGTGCTTAAAAGCTAATCAGTAGACAATTAAGAGATAATCTCGAGATGGGCTTGTTTGTCTAAAAAGGGGGTCACTATCTAACAAATATTCTAATAATTCGTGTGGGGATGAGCGGGAATCGCCCAACTGGGGAGTGTTTTCCCCCGGCTGAATCATTTGAGTCTGCTGAGTCAAGAGCACAATAAACTCCTAAAATGGTTTTAAATCACTCTCCCTTAGAGAAGAATCTGAGGGTCTTGCATGTGAATCTCATCCAGAAAGAGTGATTCGTGGGATATGGGGATAATTACCGACACGACGAATCTCTCCGACGGGTTGCGTCACCACGGGAGATCCAGATATCTGGGAGGTTACTTCTATGAGAGCTGCACGCAAAGTCCCGGCCGGATTGGGCGAGTTACGGGAAAGAAAAGGAATGGATTCAAATTGGGAATGCTTCTTACACACCCTCCTCTTCCAAGACGATCTCCATTCAGTGGCCCGTAACCCTTACTTAAAGGGATCAATTACTGATTCGGTAGGATGTTCCAGAAGGGGATATAGTATGATATCTGCGAGACGATTAATCAATGGAACACGTAAACAGGATTTTTCGGAGATTCCTCTTTCAAAATTTGATCAAAATTGATTTGGTGATTCCGAAACGGATCCATATTTTGATGCACTTTCAGAAGGAATATGCCTAGTATCGGAAATTGCTTTCTCGTCGCAGGTGGAGGAACCCCTATCTATGAAAGGGGTTGGTGAATGGAAGAATTCCCGATCCGTCTATTCGATATCTCCATTCGTGGAAGACAGATTCCCACATTCCGATTGTGTTTCGGATATGAAGTTACCCCATAGTTTCCATCCAGAGGCTTCAATTCGAATCTTTCGTCGACAAGTCGAGGATGCTCCGTTTCCACATCCGCCGAGACTAACCCTTCGGGGTTGTAAAGAGTTGTCAACAGATTTTCCCCGGGAGGGGAAAAATGGTTTAGCTACCTTACTATGGAATCCCTACACTTACGAGATCGAATCGTTATTAATGCCTTCGCGGAAACATTTTTCCGGATTACAATCAGAGTCTTCTACATCTACATCCGATCGGAGAAATATTATTTGGAAGCAAATTGGTGCCGCTGGATTCAACTCAGAAGCATTGAAAGAGGATTCTTATCCCACCAAGAGTTCATGTATCCATTACGGAAGATATGAAAATTATTCTATCTTAGCTTTCGGGGGAACCCAATATCCAGCTAAAAGATGGATCTATTACATTTTGACACCCAGCTAATTTTATTTCCGTTGTTGGCTTCACCCTCACCGAATGCGTACCGGAAGATTATCCAGGAGTCGCGTCCCATTCCCGGGCTATATCTTGGGTATCCAATTAAAAATTGAAGAAATTCGAGTCGTAGGCGTAGATGAATCGTATATCACCACGTCTACCATTAGGGAATCCCTTTTTGGAACCCCAACCATGCTCCTAATTGAATCGATGGCAAGAGGTAATTTCTGCGATGGCTCCGGACGTCTAGTTAGTAAATTGGCTCGGACTACTTGGACAGATGATGAGATCTCAGAGAGATTCCTCCGGTTGTGGAAAATCATTTCTCTCTACTACGGCGGGTCGAAGAATAGAGGTGGGTTAAATAGATTGAGACACATATTACGACTCCCATGCGACAAAACTTCGGCATGTAAGCACAAGAGTACAATGCGTCTGATCCGACGTAAGTCTGATTCAAGAATATTCTTAGGGACTCCTCGGGGGAACTGCAAAATGACTCCTCATTTTCAGTCTAGGAGCATCTCAAATAGTCGGAGGTTTTGGCATCTGGAGATAACCCAGCCCGTTTCGGTACCACATGGTGTATAATAAATATGAGTGGGGGGGGGGAGGGGGGTTATTTTTAGCCCCCCCCCCCTCTACCTTCCATCCATTTTATACAGCCATTAGCTATCTGTTAGGCAGAAATACCAGGCTGTCACAGCTTCCAAAAATACATAAGAATATAAATAATTTGTTGGTTTCTTAACGAAGTGTTAGATATAAAAATAAAATACGGGACTGGAGTCACTCCATTTCTGAATATTACCCCGATTCGTACTACGAAAATTATCGATCCTTTCCCTTTCTATGGTAATTCACTACTTCTTCCGGAATATAGTTTAATCACTGGCTTAGTCGTAATCGTCATTGTCGACTTGGTATCCGAAGGGAAAGACACACTCCTGCTTCACGGAATCGCGTTAACTTCCTTGGTGACTAGCATGGTATTCCTGTCGCGTCAGTGGGAAACAGAATCTCTCTCGATTGCCTACGGAACTCTTCGAATCGACACTTTCAGCAATATCTTCAGATTACTTCTCCTGATCTGCTCATTACTATCTGTCTCACTATCGGTTGGTTACATCCGATGCACAAAAACAGCTTTGACGGAATTTTCACTATTCACATCAACTGCGGGTCCGGGGGGAATGTCTTCATGCCGCGCGAATGATTCGGTAACTATTTTTGTATCTCCGGAACGTCTAGGCCTATCCTCCTACCTTCCATCCGGATACATGAAGAGGGATATAAGATCCAACGAAGCGACTACGAAGTTTCTACTAATGGGTGGGGCAAGTTCGTCTATCCTAATCCATGGCTTCTCTTTATTATATGGATTATTCGGTGGAGAGACTCAACTCTACAAGATAGTCAATGGACTCGTATCCAACCAGATGTATGATTCCCCGGCGATCCATACCTCTATCACGTTTATCATCGTGGGAATGGGTTTCAAACTGTCGTTGGTTCCGTTTCACCAATGGACTCCCGATGTATATGAAGGAGTGCGATTCGCTCGGAGGGGAATCAATTCGTTGCAAATAATCTTATGCAAATTGATTGATTCCTCCGTAATACCCTACGGGCATGTGAAGAAGATACAAACTTCTTTTCGTTATCCCCATCAACGACCAACTCTTACCGCAATTCCACGAATTTGTTACTCGTATTGGACTCACGAGAATTATCCCTTATTTTGTGTAGCGGGTAAAGCAGAG
>NW_028239601.1:0-31931 GCF_047967505.1 Dipteris shenzhenensis | reverse complement strand
TCAGTTCCCCCGAGGAGTCCCTAAGAATATTCTTGAATCAGACTTACGTCGGATCAGACGCATTGTACTCTTGTGCTTACATGCCGAAGTTTTGTCGCATGGGAGTCGTAATATGTGTCTCAATCTATTTAACCCACCTCTATTCTTCGACCCGCCGTAGTAGAGAGAAATGATTTTCCACAACCGGAGGAATCTCTCTGAGATCTCATCATCTGTCCAAGTAGTCCGAGCCAATTTACTAACTAGACGTCCGGAGCCATCGCAGAAATTACCTCTTGCCATCGATTCAATTAGGAGCATGGTTGGGGTTCCAAAAAGGGATTCCCTAATGGTAGACGTGGTGATATACGATTCATCTACGCCTACGACTCGAATTTCTTCAATTTTTAATTGGATACCCAAGATATAGCCCGGGAATGGGACGCGACTCCTGGATAATCTTCCGGTACGCATTCGGTGAGGGTGAAGCCAACAACGGAAATAAAATTAGCTGGGTGTCAAAATGTAATAGATCCATCTTTTAGCTGGATATTGGGTTCCCCCGAAAGCTAAGATAGAATAATTTTCATATCTTCCGTAATGGATACATGAACTCTTGGTGGGATAAGAATCCTCTTTCAATGCTTCTGAGTTGAATCCAGCGGCACCAATTTGCTTCCAAATAATATTTCTCCGATCGGATGTAGATGTAGAAGACTCTGATTGTAATCCGGAAAAATGTTTCCGCGAAGGCATTAATAACGATTCGATCTCGTAAGTGTAGGGATTCCATAGTAAGGTAGCTAAACCATTTTTCCCCTCCCGGGGAAAATCTGTTGACAACTCTTTACAACCCCGAAGGGTTAGTCTCGGCGGATGTGGAAACGGAGCATCCTCGACTTGTCGACGAAAGATTCGAATTGAAGCCTCTGGATGGAAACTATGGGGTAACTTCATATCCGAAACACAATCGGAATGTGGGAATCTGTCTTCCACGAATGGAGATATCGAATAGACGGATCGGGAATTCTTCCATTCACCAACCCCTTTCATAGATAGGGGTTCCTCCACCTGCGACGAGAAAGCAATTTCCGATACTAGGCATATTCCTTCTGAAAGTGCATCAAAATATGGATCCGTTTCGGAATCACCAAATCAATTTTGATCAAATTTTGAAAGAGGAATCTCCGAAAAATCCTGTTTACGTGTTCCATTGATTAATCGTCTCGCAGATATCATACTATATCCCCTTCTGGAACATCCTACCGAATCAGTAATTGATCCCTTTAAGTAAGGGTTACGGGCCACTGAATGGAGATCGTCTTGGAAGAGGAGGGTGTGTAAGAAGCATTCCCAATTTGAATCCATTCCTTTTCTTTCCCGTAACTCGCCCAATCCGGCCGGGACTTTGCGTGCAGCTCTCATAGAAGTAACCTCCCAGATATCTGGATCTCCCGTGGTGACGCAACCCGTCGGAGAGATTCGTCGTGTCGGTAATTATCCCCATATCCCACGAATCACTCTTTCTGGATGAGATTCACATGCAAGACCCTCAGATTCTTCTCTAAGGGAGAGTGATTTAAAACCATTTTAGGAGTTTATTGTGCTCTTGACTCAGCAGACTCAAATGATTCAGCCGGGGAAAACACTCCCCAGTTGGGCGATTCCCGCTCATCCCCACACGAATTATTAGAATATTTGTTAGATAGTGACCCCCTTTTTAGACAAACAAGCCCATCTCGAGATTATCTCTTAATTGTCTACTGATTAGCTTTTAAGCACCAATCAGTTGATAAAAGGGAGGGATTGGGTGGGTAAATGGGGACTCGGGATATCAATTTTCCGGATAGAAATCTCTATTGACGGTTCCATCTTCTGATTCAGGCTCTTCATGCTTGTCGCTTAACTCGAAGCTCCACCCCATTGTCATCAACTCAGCAGCTCCACCCCATTGTCATCAACTCAGCAGCTCCGCCTTGGCAACTTTGTCGGGTAGTAAACCCCCAGAATGGAGGAAGTGGTATCGATCGACCTTCGGATAATTGTAAGCATAATCGGACTAGGAGGAATGGATGTGGGGAGGAATAAACTAACAGGGGGGATGAGTATGGTATTTTCAATATCGACTAGATTGTTTCGTTGGAATAGATAAATCTCAGGCTGGGATGGGATATTACTTTCTCGACGCTTAAGACTGGGATAAGCAGTGGCTTATTCCCGTGAGTGATCACGAGGAGTTATACGGGATCTACGAATCCAGGATGGAGTCGGGATCCCTATTAATTCCTCGTGAATCATCTTCACCCTTTTCACCACCGACTGGGACTTTTACTTCCTCTTCCTCTTTTTACCTGTCAAGAAGTATCTAACATCACTTCTTTCGAGGAAAGATTTGACAGATAGCCAGTACCTATTCCTCGAAATACTACTTTTCATGGGTATGACAAATACTGCATATATGTAGAATGCGAGGAAGAGGAGGGGATAGTATAGAAACATTTGCAAAAAAATATGGACTGAGCTCGTTGAATTCTCCTAAGAATCAATTTCAACCTGTTTAAAGACCTTTGCTCGCCTCAATATATCACGAACAGTTTCTGTTGTTTGAGCTCCTCTTCCCGGGAAATAAATGATAGCAGAAACATCTAATTGAGTTTGTTCCTTTCGTGGATCATGAAATCCAACTTCCTGAATAGACTTTCCCTCTCGCCGGGATTGGACATCAATTGCAGTTATTCGGTAAGTAGTTTAGTCGGATAGGTACGGAGAAACGAATCCCCTTCCCCCCTATAGAACCGTACGTGAAATTTCAACTTCATACGGCTCAAGCCATGACTCCGAGGGTATGGAGGAACACCAGCTATATACCTCTCCATTCCATTCCTTTCTTTTCAATTATAGAGAAAATACTCCTAACTCACGCAAGTTTTAGGGGAGACAGACACGCATCCCCATCCACTTTTCGAGTTATCTCTTACCGATTATGACTCCGTTCGAGCCCCCACCATGGAAGTATGAGAGGGATCTCTCTACCGAGGGCTTCAACTGTGCGTATTCGATATTCTCCCGTTCGTAGATCAATTCCGAAAATCCGTAGGTTTAAGCCTCACTCCGAGGGTCTTTCGAATCGAGAAGTGGTAGCGACGGAACTCGTTCTGATCGACCCATTGTGAAGAATCACATTCAGCAACTGATTTGTGATTTTGGACGCGTCATGGAAATCCTCACACTCAATCAAAATCAAATAATGGAATATTTGCATCTCAAGGAAATTGACTCCATACGGATGGGATTGAATTATGAATATTCAATGGGAGTATTTATCGACGAAGACAGTTGCTCCTTCTGTAAATGCGGACTGACGGAGCTCGGTAGCTTCATTCCGTGGAGTAACCATAGATATTATCCCCGATCGGATAGACTTGGGGCCAGGAATACGACATAATCATTCAAGTTTCGTTAGATGGCGAATTTCAAGAAACGTTGAAACGGAAACATTTCCCTTGGATCCGGAAATGGCGGCTGCAAAACTCCGCATAAACGATCTCGATTTCGAGCCACACGTCGCTTTCCACCATATCGTTTTAGACGAGGTTTTACCGTAATATCCAGAGTTCAAATGTTATTTTCTTACCGGAGATTGTTACCACCACAACAATTTCAATAAGATCTACTGATACTACCTGCGGCTGCCCGTCGGGAAGAGCTGTCCCAACAACCCCGAATCAGTAACATTCGGAATTTATTCTATGTTAAGCATTCAGTTTTTCTTTAGCCGCATACGTCACCTCAACCGTAATTTCCGTAATGTTATTTTGTTCCGCGGAAGTTTCCGTATTCTTCTTAGTTTTACCCCTCACGAAACCAGGAATTTTGCTTAACTCCAATTGACTCTCGGGGGTCCAATTCAGAATTCTATCTGTAGATAATGATTTGGTAACCACTTCTTTAGTATCGTGTCCGCCAAAAGCGTCTAGTGGGTGATCTTCCATACCTAGATTGGATGAATTATGGATTGGATCGGCTATCTGATTAGTTCCTTCGTAACCTAGGAAAGGTCGGTATCCTAGCGGAAAATTCTGGATATGGACGGGTGAAGAAATAACCCCGCATGGAATATTGAGACGTTTACCGATATGGCGTTCCATCTGGGTTCCAAAAGATCGCAGGAGGTTCAATACAAGCTATCGTATCTCCAACTTTGGTATGATCCTCCATAATTAATATCTCATCACGTAAGCCCTGAACCTGCTCATTAAACCACTTCGCGTCGTGTTTGCAATAAGTACCCGAACAAATAACACGAATTCCCATTTCTCTAGTGAGTATTCTAGTAATCGAAGCTGCGTGGGTGGCATCACCAGATACTACTGCTTTTTTTCCAGTCGGATTCTGACAATCGATGGATCTTGGAAACCAAGCCGCCTGAGAAACAAATTTGGTTTGATTTTCAATATACGACTCATAATTGACTCTCTCTTTCGGCAAGGCGGAAGCCCACGCATTTATATACTTCTCCATCTGTCCAATGAATTCGGCTGTATCTGAGATTCCCATCGGAGTGGTTGATATGTAAGGCATCCCAAATTCCTTCTCCGGAAAGATTGCTGTCATTAGACCCACTTCGCGATGAGGAACTATATTAAACCGAGCTTTTGGTAAATCCTCCAAATCCCTCAAAGATCCTCCTTCTGGAATTATTTGGTTGACTAAGATTCCTAAATCTTGCAGTAGACGTCTCAATTCGCGACAATCATGTTGGTTATGAAAACCCAGAGTGGATATTCCAATAATATTTGCTGAGGGCGCGTCTGTCAGAGACCGATCCAATGTACCCCGTCTACGAGCTTTATCCAAATAATAGCGAATTATTTGCTCTGAAGTCCTATCTGCTGCTTGAAGCTCATTGACTCTATAGTAATTGACATCTGCGGGAATTACATCAGACGTAGAATAGATAGAAGCTCGATCCACGAAATTCTGCGAATCTTCTTGTGAGATACTAGAGGTACATGTAGGCGTCAAGACAATTGGATCGGGACATTATTCCTCATCTTTTCGATTTATATTATTAATAACCCTTTCCTGAGATCCACGTGCTGATACGTGACGGTCCACTATACTAGCAGTTACTGGGGTGAAATCCCTCTCCCTCTCCGACGTAGATCACATTACATTGAAATGGTCATCTCCCAGAGGAGCATGCATTATGGCATGTACATTCTTAAAGGAACTGGCTACTCGTAGAGTACCGATATGAGCGGGTCCGGCATACATCCAATAGGCTAATTTCATGAATTATTCTTAATATTGTTTTTCGCCCCGGGATCTATTGCTATATCCGGCTCACCGTCGTAACATGAACTGGACGATCCATCAATAGGTGGGAGGAGGGACTCGGAGTAGTCCGTCCCAATTTAGAACGTTCCTGACTCTCCCACAAAAGAAGGAAAAAAAAAAGATCACAGAAAAAGGAGATGGGGTGTATCTACTTATGCATCAAGATCTGGGACGGAAGGATTCGAACCTCCGAATGACGGGACCAAAACCCGCTGCCTTACCACTTGGCCACGCCCCATACATATTTGATATAATGAATATCCCATACTTCGACTCTCATGTCAACCCCCCTTCCTGAATGGGTTGTGCAGATACGACTCCGGCAGGAATTGAAAGATGGTAACTAGGAATCAAAAGATAATAAATTCCCGTGAAACTTGGTGTGAAGGGATTTGTTTCACCAACCATTCAATCATTGATTCCGTCGAAATGCTGTAGATATTTATGACGCCGCAAATATCTACCCCCCTCTATTCGGATGGAAGTATCCGTAACAGTATGTACTCAATGGGTCGACTGATTGGTAATTGTCCCCGCACCGTACCGGGGTGAAAATTTCCGCCATTGGAGGATGAAAATGATAGTTCCGTTTAACACTGATACGGGGAATCCCTTACACCTGAGTGACGCTTCTCTTGCTAGGTTACCTGAAGCTTATGCTATTTCTGATCCGATTGTGGATGTAATGCCAGTTATACCAGCGTTTTTCCTACTTCTAGCTTTCGTATGGCAGGCTTCGGTGAGTTTCCGGTAGTAAACCACTCGGGATTGGGGATCCGGCCCCCCCCAGCGGAATGATAAACCCCAAAGTAGGTGGGGGGTTGAAAACTGATATATTATGGGATTCAGATTCGAGATCCATTCCAACCAGATTGCTGCTTCGGAATAGAATCCCCAATTCCTATCGTGAGGGCGGGGTCACTCACTCCCTTCCTTCCCCACCTTCACTTTGACTAATGGAATCGAGTCGCCCACCTTCTGTATTATGGTTAGTTTTAACTATTGGTAAGATTGATAATGTTCATAAAACGAAAAAAAATTAGGAAAACGGAGAGAGATTAGTGAGATGTCATTGAAGGAGTGGGATCTCGCTCTTATTCCCCCATACCTTTGCACCCCCGCCACCAGCTGACTCGCCGGGAGGGGAAACTGACCCCTCCCGGCTATACTAATAAATATCGCAGTTGGGATTGGGGGAAGTCCATCCCTCCTTCTTACACTGCGATGAATCCAATTGAGCATTTCGTAGTACCTAATGCGCCAATTTACTTGCAACGACTCGGACTCAAATCGATTCATTCAAAAGAAAAAGGATATCCCGGAGGAGAAGACGTTCGAGTCGGATATATGTTATTCACCTCAGCAGATTCCTGATTCTTCCTATTCCTTCTTTGAATCGAAGAAGAAACGTATGGTATAAATATGAAAAATGTGTTCCGTTCCGTTTCACTTCTAGTTACGATCAGGGGGACTAGGTCATGCTTACTCTTAAGCTATTCGTTTATACAGTAGTTATCTCTTCTGTTTCTCTCTTCGTTTTTGGATTCCCATCAAACGACCCTGGGCGTAACCCCGGGCGCAAAGAATAAATGAAGTCCGATATGCAATTCGTCGGAATTGCCTTGTCCAACGGATCAGTTAATTATTGGGGGAGAGAGAGGGATTCGAACCCTCGGTACAAATGTATTGTACAACGGATTAGCAATCCGACGCTTTAGACCTCTCGGCCATCTCTCCATGCGGTGGAATCCTTTGGACTTTACCACGAGGCTGGGACGGAAGTCCATACTTCAATGGAAGTATAGGAGACGGCGTGTCTGAGAAATCTGTTACAAGGCGAAGTTCAATCCCGAATAGGAAGCATCATTTTCTCCTTCCCCCCCCCCCCCCCCGATTCTCCTCCGAGAATCAGATTCTTGAATGAATCACTTTCATTCAGCCGGGATTGGAATCTCCCAGCCTAGCCGCGATCAGCCAGGCTGCCTATCTATGCGGTGACGAACCAGTTACCGATACAATGCGAGACCCAATCTTACGGCTAAGATACTTGTTAGAGAGGCACTAATAAGGGCCAGAATCATCTGCCCATCCGGGATTGATGTCATTACTTATCTCCCGATTCTTTATACATTTCGAGAAACGAGGAATGAAATGCGAGATTTCCTCGTTTACGTGAATCACCATCTCTCATTTAATTGTACCAATTTCAATTTGTCATGGCCACACAAAAACATCTCCTGTATTTCAGATACACCATTCCGGGAGTGTCTATTGAAGTAGTGGGAGGAGGCGGGGGATAATTGCGAAAGGAAAAGGGGACCGCTTTGATTTAGATATTTCTGAAGATGAGGAGGTAGGTGGTGAATCTAGAACTAATTGCACAACTTGCTGTTCTGGCATTAGTAGTTGCATCAGGACCACTAGTAATTGCTCTATCAGCAGCCCGTAAGGGAAATTTGTAATTCTGTCGTACCATCTCCGGAAGCAAGAAAATTTCTCATTAAACACTGAATTCCGGAGATGGATATTTGAAACGGGGGGGGGGGGGGGGAGCTCCTTTTTACTAACACTTTTGGCTACAACCCATCCTTAGACAGGAAAGACTTATATATGATACAATCCAATCGTGGCGGGTATGGTTTAGTGGTAAAAGTGTGATTCGCTTCATTTTCGAACCAGGTAGCTGAGGGATCTTTCAAATTGATTTCTCACTCGATCGAAAAGCTTTATTTCTAAGGGAAGTCCACATACTTTCCTACAATGAGTGTCGGTGTAGAAAGCGTTATTCCTGTCATTCCTATATATTCCTACGTTTGCGAAGTCGAACCAGTTGCATATCGGAATAATGAAGCGGAATTTTTCCAGGATCCAGAGGTCCCGGAACAACTAGTGTAGAATCTATGGATAGCAACCCGAAATATTTGTCTCATCGTCACTGAATCTCTGATCCAGTAATGAATCCGAGCCAAATAGTTATGAAAAGATCGATCCTTATTTACCAGGATTATCAAGCATTTCGTGGACAATTCTATAACTCGGTGAAAGAAAAAATATTCTCCTAAGGATTGTCATCTATAGAAATAAGAAACGAAGTAACCGGAAGAGACATCGGCTGACCTTCGATTCGACAAAGTATTTTCACGAGTCGTGGGAGTAATATGCTTTTCCACAGGGATCATCTAGGAAGTGTGTTCCCGTCTCGTCGGATACGGAAGAAACTGACATAGATGCTATGGATCCTTCTCACCAGCAATGTAACCCTGGTCGAGAAGGAGGAGATATCCGCAATGAGTCTTCGGAATGAGATTCCAATGCTTTCCATTTCTCTGTTTACGCAGCGAAGAGTGAAAAAGAATCTCTCTATGCTTGTATCTGGGGATATTCATCTCCCTCAAGCTCCTCCTTCTACTATCCATTCCATAGAGGAGCCGAATGAAGGGAGACCTTCACGTTCGGTTCTGAATTAGAGATGCCATAATGAACTCATTCAGTAGCATCGACTATAACCCCTAGCCTTCCAAGCTACTGATGCGGGTTCGATTCCCGCTACCCGCTCACCAATTGAACCGGTTTAAGTTACCCTTCTCCATCTCCCGATTCCCGCTAATCTAGGCTTGGGTTCTGGCTCCCGCTACGCAGCCATACCTTGAACAAACCGAAGTTATTGTTTTTGTTTGTCCATAGCATAGTTCCTGCCCCCCCCCTCGGGGGGGGGGGGCGTCCATCGTCTAATGGATAGGACAGAGGTCTTCTAAACCTCCAATATAGGTTCGAATCCTATTGGACGTAATTCCGTGTATACGACTGATGGGTGTTTGCAAATTGCAAATGGCTTCTGATCCTTTTTCTTTCCTCCCACCCCCTACTCAAGACATATTTTGCGTGTTCTGAAAGTTATTTTTTACTTCTCGCGAAGCAAGAAAAGTTCCGTATATTCTTTAATAGCTTCCTTTGAAAGCATCTCTGCTTGTTCCGTAAACATCTTGGTAGAACGAATAATTTCGACGGATCCGGGTTTATTGGTTGTTATATACTCACGTAACTGAACCAGGAATCTCTTCACCTTCTCGACGTCCAATATATCCAAATATCCATTAACTCCGGTATGAATAGTAGCTACTTGTTCTTCTACCGATAGTGGGGATGATTGAGATTGTTTAAGTAACTCACGTAGCCGCTGACCCCTTGCTAGCTGATTTTGAGTAGCTTTATCGAGATCAGAAGCAAATTAGGCAAAAGCTTCTAATTCAGCAAATTGAGCTAATTCCAATTTTGATTTACCAGCTACTTGTTTCATGGCTTTGATCTAAGCGGCGGATCCTACTCTAGATACGGAAATCCCCACATTGATTGCCGGTCGAATTCCAGCATTGAATAGATCCGCTGATAGAAATATCTGTCCATCAGTGATAGAAATGACATTAGTCGGGATGTAGGCTGAGACATCTCCGGCCTGGGTCTCGACGATGGGCAAAGCGGTCATGCTACCTTCACCTAATTGGGTACTTGATTTAGCCGCTCTTTCCAAGAGACGCGAATGTAGATAAAAAACATCTCCTGGATATGCTTCTCGTCCGGGTGGTCTTCTCAGTAGGAGAGACATCTGTCGATGAGCCTGAGCTTGTTTAGAAAGATCATCATAGATAATCAGGGTATGTTGTTTACGATACATGAAGTATTCAGCCGGAGCTGCTCCTGTATAGGGGGCGAGATATTGCAGAGTAGCCGGAGAGTTTGCAGTCTCCGATACCACAATTGTATATTCCATGGCGCCACGATCCTGAGAAGTATTCACTACCTGAGCTACGGAGGAGGCTTTTTGACCAATCGCTACATAAACACATATAACATTTTGACCTTTCTGATTCAAAATTGTATCTGTAGCTACTGCTGTTTTACCCGTCTGTCTGTCTCCAATTATTAACTCTCGCTGGCCGCGTCCTATGGGGATCATAGAGTCAATAGCAATAAGACCCGTTTGTGAGGGTTCATATACGGAACGCCTTGAAATAATCCCCGGAGCAGGGGATTCAATCGGTCTAGATTCAGAAGCTGGAATTTGGCCTCTGCCATCAATGGGTTAAGCTAAAGCATTTGCGACACGACCTGAGAAGGAATCACTAACTGGTACTTGGGCAATCCTTCCCGTTGCTTTTACAGAACCTCCTTCCTGTATGGCCAAACCATCACCCATCGATACAGCCCCGACATTATCAGATTCCGGATTCAGAGCAATTCCTACTGTACCGTCTTCAGATTCTGCCAATTCACCAGCCATTACTTCGTTAAGACCATGAATGCGAGCGATCCCATCTCCGACTTGGAGTACGGTGCCGGTATTGACAACCTCTACTTCTGGAACATATCCCTCAATTTGTTTGCGAATAATACTGCTAATTTCGCCGGGTCGAATATTTATTACCATTAGCATCTATTTACTATCTTCTTGAGAAATGGGACCTACGGAAGCTAATACGGAAGCTAATCAGCTGCGTTTTCCATGGCCCGGAATAGGCCAATGTGATAATCAATCATGCGCAAATGCAATTCGCCATCTAAACGACTATTCGGACTCTCCGGAGCTCTTTCTGAGGCAAGGCGAGAGACTTGCTGGCGAACCTGTTCAATTGCCCGTTGTTTTTCAAAACGAATAGTATAATTTTTACTATCCTCCAATCTTTTTGGATCTTCATCAGCCGCATCAACGAGATCCCGCTTCTCCCCCTCCATTTGCGTGAGTCCATTCACGCGGATCTCATCCGCTTTCACTTTTGCTTGTTGCAAACGAGTCCGAGCCTGCTTGAGTTTTTCGGTAGCCTCTTTATAACGTTCCTCCGCGTCACGAATAGTACTCAAGATTGTTCCCTTACAATTCTCCAGTAGATTGGTCAATGAAAGTAGATTATATATCTCCGGTTCCCAGAGATCTGTGGTCCCTTCCCAAACCGAACATGGATCTTTCGATTCATTCGGCTTTCCCGCCCGTACCTCTCGATAGGATAAGAAAATCCAATATCTTCACGGACCTGCCATCCCTATGAATGTAGTCCACAGGTGGAAATCAAATTGCTGAAACTTGAAAATCATCGAGGGCTCTTCTGGACGATACTCCTCCTACCAGCGAAGTCGTTTCCTCTGAATAATATTCATTCCAGATGGGTTGTCTATTCAGCAGATTGAACAAAATTTGGTTCCTACCGGTAGATTTTACCTCCCCCCGCGAGAAATGAGAGAGGTGGGGCTATTCCCGATATGAGTGTTGTATATCGAAGAAATCTCCGACCATGCTTTGGAATCTTTGCACAGCAGGGGGAAGAGGACCCGAATTCTTGCTTAGACTTCAAGCGATTCAGCTTTAGCCGTATTGATGATATTCCCCTATCAGTCGGTGAAAGCAATAAAGTTTCTACCGATTTCACGAAATGCTCTGGTTCTTACATGATGTCACTCATTTGCAAGTAATTCGTCGGGATTTTGCATCTACTCCTGTTCCAAATGCAACCGGAGGAATCCAGTTATCTCATTCAGATATGCGACTCGCACACACTCCCTTTCCAAAATAAAATAGTACACCCGAAACTAGAATCAGATTAATCGGATTTGTCTCCAAGATATTGGTATTCGAACCAAAACCCGCGGCAGGAGTCCAATGACTCGTAGAGACGGCGATGTCACTTATACTTCTCATGCTCCCTCCCCCTCCCAAGGGATTATCTAAATCCTACATAATTCCTTCAATCTGACCTGGAATAGAATCATGGATTCGGAGGGAATACCTACACACTAGATAAAAAATAGAACTGACGTGGGAATGGAACGGAGCAATCAACTGGTTCATTCCATACTGATGTGGGGGGGGGGATTCACAAAATAACTTGGAGAGTCGCGAGAAGGAATCGATAAAATAGATTGATCGAGGATTTTCTGTCAGACCCCCCCCCCTGAATAAGATAATCTCCCAATCAGATAATCGATTTGGAAAGGGTCCGATTGGGGAGGGGGTACAGGGCTCCCCAAGTACCCCTCACTGTGGGTGGATCGAACGAAAGGATTTGCAGATAACGGTGCTAGGGCTACAACTGGTCCATAGATTGTTAAAGCTTCCGTGAAGGCTAAACTTGACAATGAAGTGCCTCGAATTTTACCCTCTGCCTCTGGTTGTCTCGCAATACCTTCTACTGCTTGACCCGCGGCAGTGCCTTGACCAACACCGGGACCAATAGAAGCGAGGCCTACAGCTAATCCGGCAGCAATAACAGAAGCAGCAGGAATCAAGGGGTTCGTATTAATCTCCTCTTTTTTATTTAATTCAACCAATTCCGACTTAGCAAAGATCAATGCCTACTGGAATAATTCTGTGAAAATTCACTCAGAGCCGCTGATGGGTTGAAATGTTCCTTCCGATTCACTTGTTTCTATTCGAAGCATTGAAATAGCAATACCGGTGGGCGAGAAATAAAGCCATTCCCCCGACGAGAATCCACCAATCTCACTCGTTACCCGTAATGCAGCAATTGGATGAAAATATAGTACTTCATGATGAGGAATTCCAGCCACGGCCCGGATGAGATTCAACTCCTTGTTGTAACACGATAGGAGATACTAGTAAGTATCGGTATCATTGGTTCCCGAGGTGACAAAGATTCCCACGAATTGCGGAACATCTTGTGATTCGTCCCCCCCTGCAGACTGGAGGGAATGCTCGAGTCGAATGGTGGGAATCACTATTGTCATTTCCATCCCCATCCCTTTGAATGGAAATGGGAGTAGTAGGATTTCCCCCCCCCCCTCTAATAGGAGGGGGGTATCATATTATTATACCACAGAAACAGTTTTTGCTACTCCAAGAGGTGGCCCGAGTACCTGTCGAATACCACGATCCTAATCCGATGATTCGTCGGAATCGAAACTCGGTTAATGATGACCCTCCATGGATTCCCCTATATAAGCTGCAGCTGGAGTCGCAAGAATCAAAGCTTGAATGGCACTTGTGAATGATCCTGGAAGCATCATAGGTACGGGAACAATTAGGGGTACTAGAGAGACGAGGACAGCTACTACCAACTCATCAGCTAATATATTTCCGAAGAGTCGGAAACTAGGTGGTGAAGGTTTAGTGAAATCTTCTGGAATATTAATAGGTAGCAGTACTGGAGTGGGTTGGATGTATTTACCGAAGTAACTAAGACCTCTCTTGTTTAGACCCGCGTGGAAATATGCCACTGATGTAGGCAAAGCTAATGCAACAGTTGTATTGATATCATTCGTAGGTGCAGCCAACTCTCCATGAGGTGATTGGATAACTCGCCGAGGAAACAGAGCACCTGACCGGTTAGAAACAGAAATGGATGGAAACATAGTTCCAATGAATGCAACCCAGGGACGATACCCTTCTTCCCCCATCTGAGTTCTAGTCGGATCCCTAATAGATTCAAGAATATATTCAATGAAATTTTGACTGCCAGTCGGGATGGTTTGCAAATCCCGAGTAGCTGCGGTAGATAAACCCAATGATATAGCAATTACTACCCGGGAAGTTACAAGAACTTGTGCATGAACTTGGAAATTTCCTACTTGCCAATAGAGATGTTGACCCACTTCCACGCCCGATACTTGATATAGATTATCAATCCCATGAATGGACAATTGTTCGGAATTCGTATTACCTCCTTATCAGGAATCAACGTGGGGAAGAATGATTTGCACAGAACAATCAAGTGGATTCCTAATCACTACATAATCCCAGGGTTGTCCCCATAATAGAGTCACAGCATATTGCTGTCTCTGGGGTAAGTCTCTGTTTCATTCTACCACGAATAGTTGGGATAGTTACTGATTTCACTATCTATTAAGTTCAATATCTTTGAGTTCGAACGACCCTCAGAAATAGCCAGTGTTGATTTATCCAGTACCCGTCGAATGGAGGACCGCGCATCATCATTACTTGGAATCGGAATATCTGTGAGATCTGGATCGCAATCTGTATCGACGACACAGATTGTAGGAATACCTGAAGTGATACGTTCTCTAATAGCAGTGGATTATTCGTGTTGATCAGTAATTATCGCAATATCGGGTAAATTTGACATATATTGAATTCCACCTAGATACTTCTTCAATCGAAGTAATTGTTTTTTCGGAATCGATGCCTCTTTTTTCGGGAGTCGATCGAACCCCCCCGTATCTTCTTCATTCTGCAAATATTGAAATCTCTGAAGACGTGTTTCTGTAGTGGACCAATTCGTTAACATGCCACCGAGCCACTTTTCATTCACGTAGTGACATCGAGATTTCGTCGCAGCCGATGCAATTAGATCAGCTACTTGGTATTTTGTACCTACTATTGAGAATTCTTTTCCCTCCGTCGCTGCATTGGATACCGAATCACAGGCTTCGGATAGGAGACGAGCAGTCTGAGTTAGATCGGGAATGTGAACACCTTTCCGTTCCGTAAATATATAAGGTGACATCTTGGGATTCCACTTTTGGGTTTGATGACCGAAATGGACCCCCGCCTCCATCATCCCTTCTGGATCGATATTCCAATTTTTCTGTTGCATTTTACCCCCCCAAAAAAGAACTACGAAAAGCCGCAGATTGATTTGATTTTTATGGAAGTTACGTAATTATTACGATTCACTGGTCGGGATTATTGAGTGAGACATACCCGAGATGCTACGTCGCAAAATGATTCTGAATCTCATTCACCAATATTGACTCCGGGGAGGGGTTGTCTCAATCCTTCGTGAATCATTAATCTATGGTGGGAACTCGGCTCCCTCCCGTAATAAGTATGAGGGGGAATATCCCTTGCCTCTCGACTGAAGATGTTAAAATCACTAATAGCTAAATAAAATTCCGTATTTCTCTCTACATCTAGTTGACGAATAACCTCCTGACTGCCGGTCCCAATGGGAACGAGATCACCAAGGATGACATTTTCTTTCAGTCCCTTCAACCAATCGATTCGACCCCGAATAGCGGCTCTAGCCAGTACCCGAGTAGTTTCTTGAAAACTCGCCTCTGATATAAAACTAGTAGTGTTAAGAGATGCTTTTGTCATTCCCAATACAACAGGTTCGTAGAAATTCGATTCTTTTAAGACGCGATTCATTCGTTACGCTTATGATGATTCAATAAGCTCTCCGGGTAAGAAAACATTAGTTATTCCATCTTCCAACGTTACTACTTTCGATGTCAGTTGTCAAATGATGATTTCTATATGCCTATCGGATATTTACACCCCTGGGATCCATGAACCTTTTGAATTTGATCAATCGGAACCAGTTGACAATCTTCCATACCTATTCCGGCACTCGTGAAATGACTCCAAGGATTACCAACTAATCTTGTAATAGTTCTCCTCCATCTATCAGAAATATCTTCGATTCTTGCTAAGGTAAAAGCGGTGGAACGAGATTCCAACAACTGCTCAACCTTTGGAAAACCCTGAATAATATCCCCAGACCTCGATCTATCGTGTAGTAATGTTATTAATGTATCCCCCTTCCCAATGATATCTCCGTAATTCTTATGAATAGTCGCCCCCTCAGTTGCTAGGAGAGGCTTGGCTGTTCTGATTGGTGAGTATTCTCGGTGAATAGCTATGATTTGGCCGGATTGGAGGCAGATATCACCCCCGTAAATGCATGCGTTTTCACTGACCAGAAGTCCGAGATTAATAGGCAGAATTCTTGCTCCGGGGAAATATGATGGGGGGAAGATCAATCTGGGGAAGCATCCTCCCACCAATAAATCTGGGGAGTATTCAAATATCGATTCATTTTCATCTATTGAATACCAATACCTACGTCCCGATGCATCTGTTGACTCATCGACAAAGGGATCCTCGGCAAAAGAGACTTTGTTGCTTGATACGGAGTAGGAAAACAACAAAGAGTAGGGGCTATTTTGTGAATCACCTAAAAGGCCCAACTTTTTGTTTCCCCTTCCACCAGTAGTAGGATAAAATTCTCCAAAATCTGTCAATACTCCTTTTGGTCCTGCGGTACCTCTCCAAATAGATCCAGCATCAGAATCCGAGTGGGGATCTTTTGAATCTATGTTGTTACGAAAGACAGTCATACCCCCCGATCCAGAATTATCGGAATATGCACCCCCCCTTCCATATACCCCTCCGTCTGGGTCGGGGGGCAGGGGGTTACGAAAAAGATTGGATGGTGATAGGATTAAGAAGGATGCACCTTGTTGGGGTACTACATGAATAGTACCTCGATATCCGACAAATTCTTTATTTTTATTCTCATCGCGTGAATTCAAATTGATGGGGGATAGCTTCCCACCGAGCGCCAGTTGTGGAGGAGCTTCCCCAGCTCTTGTCTCAGGGGACAAAAACGGATTGGAAAGTCCCATTGGGTTAACCTGGAGGAAGGTGCTAAGACTGTCACTTATCTTAATATTGGTGAGAGACAGATACGACCCTTCCGGGGGAGGGGGGGATTCTTGCCAATCAGCCACTAAACAAGTTTGAACCAATTGGATATCTGTGTTGTCACTTATTTCTACTACTTCGCCGTCTCTGTAAAAGATATAGGTAAAGACTTGAATTCCCAAGTCTTTCTCTGTCTTTGGTATTTCAGGCATTCGTATTGGAGAATCACCAGGTACATTGTATTCTACAACTGTTCTTATTGAGACAGAGGGCTTCCTTCTTCTAGCCGATGCAACTGGTTGGGGATAAACCCAATTATCAGATTTGAATTCACCGAGAATCAGATGCCCTGGTGGAATCAAAGTATCAGCCTGTTTAGATATATTAGTTTTCTTTTTCGGATAATAGATATATCCGGGTAAGATTCTTATTTTGATACTATTGGGTATCTTTTCTATGCGAACCAACCCACCCATCTGACTAATAATATTAGAAGTTATTTGTGTGCCCTCCTCGACAACACTGTTGTTCTTCACCAAAATGGATGAGGAAGGCTCGCAAATAGTATACACTTCTTCAGGGATCAAGGAAGAGTTACCTCCTTTGGTGACTTTATACCGCGATCTAGAACTTGCTGTTTCACTGCCAGAAACCAATTCTCCTTCATCAATGGGTTCTACTTCTGCAGTACCATATCTTACAACTCCCGAAACGTTGGTTCGATACTTCGAGTCTTCGCAAATAGCAATAATTTCATTCCGATCCAAAATCACGTTATTGAGTATACGGAACTCGGAATTTGCGTAAGATAATTTCCTGTACCGACCCTCCTGTTCCGGTGATAGAGGAACCACCTCTGTTCCCCCACCTCGACCCATGGAAGGAGTTGAAACAAATCTCGACGAATTCAATTCACTTTTGATAGATTCAAAATCGACATTGATTCCGGACTCCCATATCCATTCCTGATAACATCCAGAGTTAATGACACTAATATTCTCCCAATTTACCTCCCGAAGCTCGCGTTTACTCTCGTTGGAATGGGATCTGGTATCAATTCTATCTTGATCTTCATAAAAGGAATTCCCATTGGAATCACTAGAGGTTCCTGAAAGGACCCGTACATGACCGCTATTGCGCACGACATGAATATTACTATGTATATCTTCGGGCGAGTGATACACGACCCCATTCCAATAGGTTTCCCCCTCTAAATTTGGATAGATCTTTCTCTTAATCCGTTCCTTGAGAGGAAACTCCTTGGCTCAGACTTCCGCAGTGATTCGTTTCGATTCAACATATTGATTATTTTGAATCACAAGTAGACTTTGTGCTGGAATCACAGGATTGTGTGTATCATTTTAACTTCTAATAGAGATAGGTAATTCATTTTGACACATCCAAGCGGGCTGTCCGTGTCGCGTACGTGTGGGATATAATGACTTCTCATCGGAATTGATGATTCCATTGAACGGGATTCATACATGTTCTGCGATATCACCCGTAAATACTCCACCAGTATGAGAAGTTCTTGATGTTAATTGGGTTCCTGGTTCTCCGATTGGTTAGCCCGCAATAATACCTACAGCTTCTCCCAATTCCACCAAGTCGTGGTGGGCGAGACCCCAGCCGTAACACAATTGACAAATCCAGAAAATGCTTTTACGTGTCGGGGGAGATCTTACATGTATCGGTTCAGTCGCTACTACTGAGTTACTGGCGGGTTCATTATCAATATCCTGATTACGCATAGCAATACGTCTCATATCTAGATATACATTGCCTGCTAACACACGTCCAACTAGTCTCTGTTGTGGTATCGTTCGTGTGGATCCCTCTTCCCCCCCAATAAGATTCACAGCAATGCCCCTGATAGTCCCACGATCTCTTTCACGCACAACAATATGTTGAACTACTTCGACAAGCCTACGTGTGAGATATCCAGCATCTGATGTTCGTACCGCAGTATCCACCACTCCTTTGCGAGCACCATAACGGGAAATGATATATTCTGTCAGAGATAAACCCTCGCGCAGATTGCTACGGATAGGTAGATCAATTACCTGTCCTCGTGGATCCGACATCAATCCTCTCATACCGAGCAATTGGTGGACTTGGGATATACTTCCTCAGGCTCCTGAAAAAGACATCATATGGACTGGATTCAGAGGATCAGTCATCCTGAAATTTGGATTCATCTCTCTCTTCGGACACTCACTTGTCGCATACCACGTCTCGATCAAGTGACGTAATTTCTCTACAGCATGTAGACCCCCGCAACGATGAGACTGCTCCGAGGCGGAACCCTGTTTCTCTGCATCTTCTACAAGCCATCCTTTAATAGGTACTGCGTAAGGATCATCGATGCCTGATGAAATAGATGCTTTTGTAGCTTGTTCGAAACCCAAACTCTTTATTTGATCCAGGATATTCGTCGTATGCGTAATCCCGAAATGAAGTGTCAACCTACTGATGAGTTGTCTCATCGCGGTTTTGTCCATCATCTTATTGTAGTAAAGCGACTCAGCTTGATCGACCGTTGTAGGAACCTCAACCTTTTTTATCTTATGACCATCATTGACCGGCAAATCCAAACTATTGATCATATCTGTCAGATGCGTCAAAAACTCCCTCATTCTTCATTATTCCAGTTCATAAAACGAGTTGATTTCGGGATTTTCTTCTGTATTTCTATAGCTGGTATCGATTGAGTCTGATGCTGAGAAGTACCCTGTATTGCCTCTTTCACTTGTTGATTAGACGAAATACGACCAGCATTTGTGAGGATATATATGCCAAGTATGTTACCCTTTTCATCCCTCCTAATCTGATAATTGTCGTAAAACTGGAAAGAAGTTCCCGAGGATTCGTATTGAAATTCAATGGGCAATTCGCGATTTCTAGAGCTAATCATACGTAGATCCGTCTTCCATCGGAGCCATAAAAGACTATACAAATCGATTCGCCTCAATTACTTGGCCCTGAGTACATCATCATAACTAGTGAAATAAGGTATCTTGGAGGACGAACTGGGTTCCCCGTCCGTGGCAAGAGAATGTCTGTTTCCATAAATCCCTTGTTTATTCTCAGTCATCGGCACATAAAGCCCGAGAAGCATGTCCTGACTTGGTACAGATACGGGATCCCCCGTAGCAGGAGATAATAAATTTGTATGTGAAAACGTTGGAGAACGAGCCTCAGTCTGAGCTTCTAGAGATGAAGGTACATGTACGGCCATTTGATCTCCGTCAGAATCTGCGTTGAACCCCCCGCGAACCAATGGATGCAGACGAATAGCACGCCCTTCTATTAAAATAGGTTGAAACGCTTGTATACCCAATCTATGCAATGTAGGTGCTCGATTCAACGATACAGGATGACCTTACGTAACTTCCTGGAGAACTTTCCGTATAATTGATTCTTTCTTCCGAATCATATTCTTAGCAGCTCGCAGGTTACGAGCGACGCGTCGTCCAATTGAATTACGAATTACGAAGGCTTGGGAAGGCTCTATCGACGGTTCTCGGGGTGATCCACATTGATGTAACGAGGGAGACGGACCTACCACGGTAACGAAACGACCCAGATAATCAACCCGCTTTCCAAGCGAATTCTCGCGGAGTCATCCTTCCTTCCCCTCAATAACCTCAGAGAAAGATTTGTAAGGCCTGTTATTAATGTCTCTCATTGGTTGCCCACGTATACCGTTATCAATGGAGGCATCTACAGCTTCTTGAATAAGTCTCTTTTGACACACAATCGATCCGTCCGGTGTGAATTCACTTCCCAGTAGAAAATCGATAGGGGTATTATTCCGGTGAATTATCTTCCTATGAAGTTCATTGAAATCAGAAGTAATTGACTCACCCTCATAGAGTTCGATTATTGGTCGCGATCCAGGTGGAAGAACCGGTAGTAAGTCCAGAACCATCCATTCTGGTTTTATGTTTGTTCCAAGGAAATTCTTAGCCAGTCTCATCCGTCTGACTAAAAGATCCTTTCTCCTTTGAATCGTTCGATCCTCCCACTCATTCCCGGTGGATCCCTGCTTCGCCAATATTTGCCACTCCGGATACGCACAATCCATAACACTCTGCGAATCCAAGCTAGCTAATCATTTCTTAATAGCATCCCCTCCAGTAGCCACTTCCCTCCCCTGGAAAGACTCGAAGTTTAGAGTAGAAAAAGAGATGGTAGAAATGTCTCCACGAGCAATCTTCATAGTTGAACAAGCCTCGCGATCACAATGGAGTAGGTTTTTCAGCTACAGGCCTAGCAAGGAAAAGATCGGGATAGGTCGGGTGGGAACCCCCCCCCCCCCCCCCCCCCAGAACCGGACGTCGGGGTTTTCTCTCATCCGGCTCAAATAGCTATATCGAGATATGAGGTCGCGGTGGCATTGGGACGTGATAACCAAACTTATTGGGAATCGAATAGCTATTCGTTACTCAAGTCAAAAATTGATGAAATCCTTTTACTGAGTAGTCTCATCCCCCCCTTGTTGCATGTATACATACTTATCCCACAGAAATATTGGTTCTGATTAGGGACAAGGGGGGTTTCTCTTGTTCATAATCCAGTTATTACTCCTCCCCAGGTTCCCACTCTACTCCGATGGTTGTCACGTCATTGAAAACGTATCTGCGATGAATAAGTTTCCGCAACCATATCTCCTCATAGAATAATCTTTCATCTGGAAAGGGGCTCGGGTGGAGGATCTCGCCGATAAAGATCTGGATTGATTCTAGAAGTAGTGATTTATATTACGAAGTCTAGTCGATGAATTAATAGGAATTGACCTTGGAGGAGTAACCTCCCTTAGTATCTATAGATCTTTCCGATACTCCTTTCCGAGCCACATGATACTCCCCACGGAAGATATGTCGAAATGGGAGGCATCCCACCGCTACCGGATGGGATGACAGATTGTGATCATTCTGTGGTAATTGGAACGTATAACCAAGTCACACATCGCAATATACCGGGCTTTCTAACTCTTTAAGAGGTTTGGTAAGGAGATTCGCAACGTAACTGGGGATTCGTTTCAAAAACCACACATGAATTACTGGACATGCCAATTTGATGTATCCCATTCGGTACCTCCGAACCCGGGAGTCAGTAAATTCCACTCCGCGATGCTTACAAAAATTAGAATCTCCTTCTTCATTATCAACGGATCGGTAAGTTCCACGGGCACGAACTCCACTCTCTATAGGCCCAGATATTCTTTCGCGGAACAAACCATCCCTCTCTGGTTTATGGGTTTTATAATGCAACGTATGAGGTTGAGTAACTTACCCAACAATTTCTCCATTAGGTAATTCTCTTTCAGCCCAACTACGAATCTGTTCGGGAGAGGCCAATTCAATTCGGAGTTGTTGGTAATTTTGTTGATGAATCATGGGATAATAATATTCTGTTTGTTTTTATTGAAAATATCTCGATTAAACATTTCTACTTTCCCTTCTCGAATCCCCCTCAAGTATCAATTTATGATCCAGATTGAAACCCATAGATCATGATTCTCGAACTAGCAATCGAAAAGATTCTGGAGCAGTATCGGGCTTGGGTACGGGTTTCCCAGTCACGGTGGCATTAGGTACTTCATAACGAGCTTAAATATGATCGGATTTAATAGTAAGCATTTCTTGCAATATATAAGATACACCAAAACCTTCCAAAGCCCAAACTTCCGTTTCTCCCACTCATTGTCCCCCTCGTCTGGATTTCCCTCTAAAAGGTTGTTGTGTAACAAGTGCATGGGGCCCACTGGATCATGCGTGAATCTTATCATCAACCTGATGAATCAATTTCATCATATGAGCTTTCCCAATTGTAACCGATTGTTCAGAAGTATCACCCGTTCGTCCATCAATTAATCTACTCTTTCCGGGATGATCAGGTTCGAATAACCACGGATTGGATGTTTCTGTACTTGCCTTAAATGGTTCCGAAAATACCAGTTTTCTAGAAGCTTCTGGTTCATGTCTTTCATCAAAAGGTGTTATTCTGTGATGCATCTTCGGAAATTCCCCTGCCAACCCAAGCAAACATTCAAAAATCTATCCTACATTCATTCGCGGAGGTACTCCTAAGGGACTTGGTATCATATCTACTGGCGTACCATCCTGTAAATAAGGCATATCCTGCCTAGGTAAGATCTTTGATATAATACCCTTGTTACCGTGTCTGCCAGCTACTTTATCACCTACTTGTATCTTACGTTTCTACAAAATATATATATGTATCATCTCCGAATTATTCATGGGATTATCCTCAGGATAGACCCACATGGCATCAGTGACTCGACCTCTTCCACCAATAGGGACTTTCGGACAACTCTCTTTTGTGTTGACTGCTTGGATACCAAAAATCGCTTGTAATGATTTTCCTTCTGGGGCACGTAATGAATCCCCCCCCTCTCGAGGCGTCAATTTGCCCACTAGAACATCTCCTGTTTCTACCCAAGATCCTGATGCTACAAGCCCATTATCCTTCAAGTGACGAAGGTCATAACTGTCTAATTGGGGTATTTCCTTCGTAATTATCTCAGGACCCTGATTCGTCGCACGAACCTCAACTTCGTGTCTCTTGATATGAAAGGATGTAAAAACATCTTCATATAGCAAACGTTCACTAATCGGTACTGCATCTTCAAAATTGTATCCCTCCCGTGGCATATAAGCTACTAGTATATTTCTACCCAAAGCTAGTTCTCCTCCAACGGTTGCTGCTCCATCCGCCACAACTTCTCCACTTTTCAGAAGTTCTCCTTGAATAACTGTAGGCTTCTGATGTCTACGAGTATTATTATTGGGACGTTCATATATCCTCAATTTAGTTATAGTATCTCCATTCCTGGAGGATAAAGTAATCTCATTACCATCGGTATATTAAATTCATCCTTCTTGTTCGGATACAGCTACACTTCCCGAATCTAGGGCTACTTAACCTTCTGACCCAGTTCCTACAATGCACCTCTCAGGTCTGAAAAGTGGAACCGCTTGGCGTTGCATATTAGAACCCGTCGAAGCGCAGTTTGCATCATTATGCTCGACGGAGGGAATAGGAGAAGCTCCAATGGGGAAATATTGTAGGGGATGAATACCTCGTAAATCCAATTCCTCCCACGTAACGGTTAAGAACTCCTCTCGATACCGAACCGATATAAGCTCCTTCTCCCCGGTCCTCCAATCTGCTATTAACAGATTTCCAGTTCCTATTCGATAATCATCCCCGACGGGTGATAGATCTACTAATTGTCCTTCCATAGATGATTTGGATACTTCATAAAAGGGACTTCGTAAGGATCCGGAATTGCTAACCTTTGCAAAAATAGCTAGGGATGAGATAGGACCAGCATTCATACCCTCAGATGTCTCGATGGGACATATACGTCCGTAATGACTGAAATGGATATCCCGAGCTTGAAAAGTGGCAGTTCGCCGCGTCAATCCCCCGGGACCTAGAGAACTTGATCTTCGTTTATGAACTGTTTCTGCTAGTGGATTGGTCTGGTCCGAAAATTGCGACAAAGGATGTGAGCCAAAAAATTCGTTGAAAGTTGTTGTGAGTGGTGCGGAAGTCACCAATCCCCCGAGAGTTAATGGACGTCTACGCCTGACGGCTCTATGGATATTTTATCGGATCGAATTCTCCGGACGATTCAGGGCTAATTTTAATTGTTCCTGTAATAGATCCGCTACAGACCGAACGCGTCGATTTCCCGGGTGGTCTATATCATCGAGGTTACCCATCCCATAGCTTATCTCTATCAAATAATCTGCGACAGCTAATAGATCTTGGGGTAGTGGGAAATGTTCCGTTTCAGGTACATCGAGATTAGGTTTGATGTTTGAATTTCGTCAACCAATTCGTCCCAATTCGCACCTTTGTTGGAAAAATCTCTTCTGCAATTCCTGGAATATGGATTCTGAAGACACCACATCGACTCCCGGAGAGTATAGATGTTTGTAAAGTTCTAGCATAGCATCTTCCGAAGATTCGATAGTTTCTCTCGATTCTCTGAGTAGATTCAGAAAAATCTTAGGATAACGTACATTCCGCGGGATATCCTCCGTACTCAGTCCCATAGCTAGAAGTAGAACCAAAATGGATATCTTTCGTTTCCTGCTGATACGAATCCATATCCTACTCTTTCTATCTATTTCTGGTTTGAATCTTCCTCCCCAATCCGAAATGATCATGCTGGTATATGTGAAAAATCCCCTGTGGTCCAACTCGCGGTTGTGGTAAACACCAAGACTCCTCAATATCTAGTTAATCAAAACTCTAGCAATTCCATTGATTATAAATGTTCCTTGGGAGGTCATCGAGGGAATAGATCCGAGAAACACATCCTGTTCTTCTACTATTCCGCTTCTCTTCCGAATCAATTAAGCTGGTACATATGGATCGGATGAATATGTGATACATTGATATGTAGCCTCTCTCCTCCCAATCGGAGGTTCCGACAATCGATACTATTCACTAATTGATTAGAATTCGACTTCCTTATCCGTATCTTCAATCTCTGGGAAATCATCAGGTTCTTCAAATGATCTTTCATGAACAAAGCAGTTGAATCCCTCAAATTGAATTCATCCAAGTTCTGGCAATACGAACATCTCCCTATCTCCTATTGATGTTGTACTGAAATCTTATCCTCGTGCGAAACCCTCCTATACCTATTCATCAATTCATTTAGTGATTCCTTCTCCCTCGCATCCCCCCTCCCCTCTCTTTCTCCCGGGTGAGGGATTGAATTTGGTAGATTCTCCCGATGAAGACTGTTCCCGAGTTGGCCAAGGAGATACCACCATCATCAGCGGTTCTTGAGGTATTGGAGGTGTCAAACAAACTATAAATGGATTTCAAAATGATCTGATGGAAGACTTCCCTGCACCCAAAAAATCTTTATCATCCACTTATCAACCATCGGCTCGATTCCGTCATTCCACCGATATGGTGAGTGGGGGTAAGGTGAGACACAACGAGAATGGGGATTCTCGACACGAAATCACAAAGATTCTAGGTGCCTAGTTAGACAGATTCACTTCGCTGGATCTCCAGAAGACGCTGGAGGCATTAACGTCAGCATAATTGATACAATTGGCGCAGTTGTTGCGATTCTCGCTGCGAAGCAACTACCGCGAAGAACCAGTTTTTGCGCCGTGAAGTATCGATTCGTGGAACAGCAATCCGGTAAACATTGATACGGGGAATATCACTTCACATACTACTGAAAATCAATCCATTGTGTCAAATCGTTGGTTTACCCCTCCCCCCCCCAACCCGAGGTGGATCAGAAGAACTATTGAGATTCGAGAATCTATCCCTAAAGGTGGACGACCTAATAATATCTACCTGCTGTTGCCACGGAGTGTCAATATCAATGTGGGGAGGGTGAAATTGACAAGGAAGGGAAAAACTTTTCGAAGTAGAACCCGGTATCTATGCGAACCATTTCTGGGGGGTGGGGAGCGTGAAGGATCCGTTAGATATTTCCAAGAGTGTTAGGAGGGAAAACAAGACCAGGGGGTGGGCAGTAGGGATCCGAGTAAGTCAGAGGATAGTGGAGCAATCTAGGGAAAAATTGGTGTTGGCTGCCTGGGGATGCATAGTATAAAAAGGATGTGTGTGGAAGTGGGGGGGGTGGGCAGCAAGGTTTCCTAACCCATCAAATTGATTGGATGGGGAGAAAAGGTTTCTAGTATCCGACATACTTACGAGCTCAATCCGATACAGAAAAATGAGCAGCTTGCTAATATTCCCATTCAGTGGTATACTTAATATCGAGTCCCCCATCTATCAATCATGTGCCTCGATGCAGGTGAAAGAAGGGCGATATAGTCAAGTGGTAAGACAAAGGACTGCAAATCCTTCATCCCCCAGTTCGAATCTGGGTGTCGCCTTGTTGTGCCAGTATCAATAATTTCGACGATTTCGGGATTGACTACCGCGCCAGACCCGGACACAAATCGAGATGCTCCATAGTATATTATGGCCTATCACGCTAGATGTATCCGGATATGCCACGGATAGGCAATCCTGATCTTAGTGTATCAGGAATCGAGGAGTAAATTATATGGATTGACAACCCCTCGGGGATTGGGACTTGGTAACATTATAAAATATATTGGTGGACGGATCCGCACTCTTATTACCTCCTCCCACTCGGGTATCATATGAAACAGAAATTGATTCCCATGTACGATATGTTACTGACTTCGATTCGGGTTCATCCATATAAGCACCCAGTAGTTGGAGGAAAAGGAATTCAATAGAATTGAATTGAAGGGATAGGAATTACGACCACGGATATGGTTAGTATTGCTTGGGCTGCTCCGATGGTGACTCCTACATTCTCTCTTTCACCTGTGGTTCGGGGAAGAAGTGGATCGCAGTGAGTAATTTTACACTACTCCTCCTAGTATAGTAGAATCCGGGAGATGTGAATCGTTGGGGTGGGGCCCAACGATTCGACCCCCTCTAGAATCTCTTGCTTCTTCGTAGGAAACACATATGGTATAACTAATTCCCTTCCATTTATGGGAGAATTCACCCCCCCCCCCCAATCTCAACTCTCTGTAGGAATCTTCTCTCCCGGGAGGGGGAGTCAACCAGGTAGTTTCCAAACGACCCCTATTGGATATCCGCTGGTTAGATTCATCAAATGCCTCGATCTCTTCTCTACGTAGATATAAATTTTCAGCAATAGGAAATATTGCAGTTCCACTTAAAAGTATTTCAGATAATAGTAGAATCGGATCTAAGCGCCAACCTTGAAAGATAAGAATTCCTCCGCATAATAATCCAATGGAGGAAAGGAAAAAGTCGTAGTATCGGGATAGGTTGGGAATCTATGGATTGGGTAATGCGCCCCCCCCCCCCCAAAAAACCATGGGTGATTTTTTCATTTCGTTGTGGCTTAAGCAGGACCAGTAGTTGGAGCGAGGTGTTATCTCTCACTTCTCATCCACGTCAGTTTCTTCTGTCGAACTTCCCGGATCCTCTTTCACCGGATTGAATCGGGAAATAGATAGATAATCTTGATATATCCGAATCAATGGATAGATAGAAAAATCTCTCCACGTTTCAAATTTCAATCCGGTTTGTTCTTTATGCACCCGATCCACCCCGTTCCGTAAAAATAGGATCTTTAGACTCATGTCTGACTCCATTGGTTACCCATAAATCCATATGTACATATAGATCTCCCCTCCAGAGGGGGGAGGCTAGAACCAAAGATATCACAGGGGAGAGAGATATTGGAACCCGCCAATCCCCTCCCCCCCCCTAGTTTTCGAAGTATGGAGAAACATATTGAATCAGTTTAGTCATGGATTGATTCCTATTGGGATTCATTACTACCGACACCAGTTCAAGTTTCACATCCCCCGGGTAGAGATATGCTGAAAATCGCAGAGATGTTGCACGGGTACATTTGGGACCACACCTCTAGATACATTAGGTTCCCTCTTTGCGGAGACATACAGGAATACACCTATCACTACTAGCCCGATTCCGACTATTGCACCGGGACCTGGTTCCATGGAAATCATAATAAAAAGGATGAGTGAGATGGACCTCCCGATCGATAGATAGATGGGTCTATCTATGTAGATCATCTATCTATCCAGATTTTAATTGGGATGGGACTGTGGAATTCAAATTGGGGGAGTAAAAATTAGTAGTTTACTGGCAACCGAGTTGCTACTTCACGCGGAGTAGCATCCTATTTCATCCCCTACCCCGGGACGTATATTCAACCTTCCCTTATCTACTTACTACCATCCGCGGCGAAACAATAGACCAGGTTCTCGGATTAATTGTTCTGAGCAGCCGTTTGAATGTAAGGAATAGGTAGAAAAGCTGTAGGTATTGGAATAAAGAGTGCAGTAGCTATGAATGCGAGGATATTTACTTCCATATTAGTGGTTCAAATTGATTTGAGGAGTAACTTGAGTGACCCCATTAGGAGAGACTCCTGAACTTTATCGTGATATTGTGAGTCATCCAACTCTACTAGAGTGGATCTGATAATCGGGATAGAAAAAAATTAACTCGGTCTGGTCAAATCTCTGATATCAATTACATAGTATATCACGAAAAGAAAATTTTAAGAGTAGTCGATTGTTTACGCTTCTTCGGCAAGAACTTGCCCCCCCCTTTTTTATATTCTTACTGAGACAGAGAAGAGGGGTTAGTCACCGCATCTTTCTGTGGCAGCAAACGAATCTAGAAGCACTGTGGGTGGGAATCTATGGATGGAAAAATCAATGACTGGAATAATTTCCCCTCCTCCCCTTCCCTCTCTCGCCTATGGGTTGACGTGGCTAGAGATTAGCCCCGCAAATAAGCTCATTTGAATACTCGTAGTGAATATCCATAGTAAGCGCGGGCATGTGGAACTGGCGCGAGGCGGATGTCTCGTCTCCTCGAAGAATCAAGACAATTGGGGCTTTCGGGGTTAATATCTCCTGCATCTGTATATCCGAAACGGGATTCGAGTAAAAATGGTTTGTCGGATTCACCGTGGATGGGGAGATAGAGCATTGACTCCTAAGCACCCAGTACATAGACTTTAATTAATTGCTGGGATTGTAGTTCAATCGGTTAGAGCACCGCCCTGTCAAGGCGGAAGTTGCGGGTTCGAGACCCGTCAATCCCGCTACATTTTATTGAGTCATTTCAAATAACTCAGTCGAGATATACAAATTATAATGAAGTAACTCCGCGGTTTCTGGGTCGAGCTGGATTCGAACCAGCGTAGGCGTTGCCAGCGGATTTACAGTCCGTCCCCATTAGCCACTCGGGCATCGACCCATAGATTTAGACCGGGCTTGGAAGTACTTGAAAACAGAATCGGTCTCGGAAGTGTAAATGAAAGGAGTTTATTGATGTTTTCAATCTGGGCCCCTCCCGCCACCCTGAGAAGGTACGAGGGCAAGAGAAGCCATAACGTCCGTAGTGCTTCTGCGAGATGAGTATAAGTACCCCCAGGGGAATTCGAATCCCCGTCGCCTCCTTGAAAGAGAGGTGTCCTAGGCCTCTAGACGATGGGGGCCCAATCACTCTTCAGATAATAAGAGATTATCTATAAATCGTCAATCTGATTCTCCCGAATCCCCCCCGAATACAACATCCAATGGATGGGGAATTGGAATACCTCTCCGAATCCTTATCGCAAAATCCCGCTCGATGCATACCTATATGCGGAACCGCATGTGGCATCTCCCACAACCTCTAGGTCGACTGCTTCCTAGATGTGTAGGAAGTCGAACACGGCATAGAGGTAACGCTGAGACTTAAACCTTGCAATTCTCCGAAGTGAAGTGAGGCAGTTGAAAAGCTTCACCCAATCCATATTTCCATGGACGATTATTTCTTTCACCGATGAACTTATGTATCAAATAATAATTGGTAATTACCAGCAGCATCAGTAAGTATATAGGCTTCTCCATTGCTTTTGGTTCATTCAATGTTCTGTTTCCCCTCGAGGGAAAACCCAGATTGGAAATCTACGCCTCAAATCACTCGGTTATGACTTCCTCAATTGGGAATATCTCACTCCTGAAGCTCAAAAATATTCTCTCCACCGGTCTGAACTATCCCGGGGGCTACTGCCGGGGGTGGAAGCGGGGCAAGAAAGTCGGGTCGGCGGATAGCGGGAATCGAACCCGCGTCCTCTCCTTGGCAAGGAGATATTTTACCATTCAACTATATCCGCGTGATATGCCACCCCGTTCTATATTGAATAACTATATATGTGGTAACTCCTCTAGTCAACACACCTAATCCATCCACCTCGTCTCGGGATTTTCCCTCGTGGACGGAGAGCCCCCCCCCCCCCGAGGAGGAAGTGTCGATTCCGTAGACCGTAATTATTATTGATTCTCTCTCCCCACTCGCCATTATGAATCGTGAGGAGGGGGCCAGAATTACCGATACATTGAATCTCTGGGATATGAAGGAATTAAGTATACCCACTAGGAAAACTAATCCGATCCATAAGGAAGCCCCTGAAAAGACGACATTTTTGTTGCTTGACCAACCATTGGGGGAAGCAAGCACGACAGGTACACCAATTACTAGTAGGAATGAAATGGCGATTAATGTGAATAAAGCCAATTGGAAAGCAATAGTCGTAGTTAGGACTCTCGACGTATCAGAAGTAGAGGATTTGTACCATCTGATCCCCATCCGGTGGGACTTACACCATACCGAGACCGAGGATTTTGGACGGAACAAGAATCCTTCTAGTTCAGTACCCCGGAATCCAATGTCTCTTTCGAATCTCTTGATAATCCATCAAGTAGGAGTAAGAATTTGATTATTTGGAATGATCCCTATATTGATTTCATAGTAAATCATACGAAACCATCATCTCATATCTTTCGTAATAGGGGTGAATCTCGATACAATACATGTGTATCAAGATCGACAAGATCTCCGAAGAATTGGAGAAGAGCTTTCTAGGAGAGGTGGTCGAGTGGTTTATGGCTCCAGTCTTGAAAACTGGCATAGTGCTGAAACGCTATCGAGGGTTCGAATCCCTCTCTCTCCTCAATTGATTCAGTACCGGACCCGACGGGAGGGGGTATTAGTGGTCTATCGGTGGTCTAAAAGAACCACCTAGTATTTCCCAAAAAATGCCAATGTCCCCGAGGGGAGCCTATTCTTAATAATGATAGATGAGAGGAATCTTCTGAAGCAGTCTGGGGGTATTCCTCCTCCGCCCCGGTTCATGCGCCGCATCTCCAGGCCCAGGTCCCGTGTCAATACTTTCCCTATCAGGGTTCGAGGGATAGGAAACAAACAAATATGAGAGATCTGATGTTAACTAGAGGTATTTAAAATACCAGTTCTATCGATTGACTTATCGGGATGATCAAAGGTCAATTACCCACCCATTTGCGGGATGGGTACGTTCCACCAGATACAACTGGTGAGGATTCAAATTAGCTTCAAATTAGCTTACGGAGATGAGTCGTCATCGCCAAATCACCCCCTCCAGGGGGGTGATTTGTAGACATAAGTGCAAATGCTACCGAAACTTGTGGTTTCCCGGAACCCTATAGAAATGAACAGTGAGTTACACCTCGCCCTTCCCTCATCCGCGAGGTAAAGGTTACTGCTGGGTATATACCGACGTATCGAACTAACCCCACTGGGGGGTTAGTTTATGTATGAGCTGTGTCCCGGTTCCGCAAAGAAC
>NW_028239600.1:0-31904 GCF_047967505.1 Dipteris shenzhenensis | reverse complement strand
TTGATCCCTTTAAGTAAGGGTTACGGGCCACTGATGGAGATCGTCTTGGAAGAGGAGGGTGTGTAAGAAGCATTCCCAATTTGAATCCATTCCTTTTCTTTCCCGTAACTCGCCCAATCCGGCCGGGACTTTGCGTGCAGCTCTCATAGAAGTAACCTCCCAGATATCTGGATCTCCCGTGGTGACGCAACCCGTCGGAGAGATTCGTCGTGTCGGTAATTATCCCCATATCCCACGAATCACTCTTTCTGGATGAGATTCACATGCAAGACCCTCAGATTCTTCTCTAAGGGAGAGTGATTTAAAACCATTTTAGGAGTTTATTGTGCTCTTGACTCAGCAGACTCAAATGATTCAGCCGGGGGAAAACACTCCCCAGTTGGGCGATTCCCGCTCATCCCCACACGAATTATTAGAATATTTGTTAGATAGTGACCCCTTTTTAGACAAACAAGCCCATCTCGAGATTATCTCTTAATTGTCTACTGATTAGCTTTTAAGCACCAATCAGTTGATAAAAGGGAGGGATTGGGTGGGTAAATGGGACTCGGGATATCAATTTTCCGGATAGAAATCTCTATTGACGGTTCCATCTTCTGATTCAGGCTCTTCATGCTTGTCGCTTAACTCGAAGCTCCACCCCCATTGTCATCAACTCAGCAGCTCCACCCCATTGTCATCAACTCAGCAGCTCCGCCTTGGCAACTTTGTCGGGTAGTAAACCCCCAGAATGGAGGAAGTGGTATCGATCGACCTTCGGATAATTGTAAGCATAATCGGACTAGGAGGAATGGATGTGGGGAGGAATAAACTAACAGGGGGGATGAGTATGGTATTTTCAATATCGACTAGATTGTTTCGTTGGAATAGATAAATCTCAGGCTGGGATGGGATATTACTTTCTCGACGCTTAAGACTGGGATAAGCAGTGGCTTATTCCCGTGAGTGATCACGAGGAGTTATACGGGATCTACGAATCCAGGATGGAGTCGGGATCCCTATTAATTCCTCGTGAATCATCTTCACCCTTTTCACCACCGACTGGGACTTTTACTTCCTCTTCCTCTTTTTACCTGTCAAGAAGTATCTAACATCACTTCTTTTCGAGGAAAGATTTGACAGATAGCCAGTACCTATTCCTCGAAATACTACTTTTCATGGGTATGACAAATACTGCATATATGTAGAATGCGAGGAAGAGGAGGGGATAGTATAGAAACATTTGCAAAAAATATGGGACTGAGCTCGTTGAATTCTCCTAAGAATCAATTTCAACCTGTTTAAAGACCTTTGCTCGCCTCAATATATCACGAACAGTTTCTGTTGTTTGAGCTCCTCTTCCCGGGAAATAAATGATAGCAGAAACATCTAATTGAGTTTGTTCCTTTCGTGGATCATGAAATCCAACTTCCTGAATAGACTTTCCTCTCGCCGGGATTGGACATCAATTGCAGTTATTCGGTAAGTAGTTTAGTCGGATAGGTACGGAGAAACGAATCCCCTTCCCCCCTATAGAACCGTACGTGAAATTTCAACTTCATACGGCTCAAGCCATGACTCCGAGGGTATGGAGGAACACCAGCTATTATACCTCTCCATTCCATTCCTTTCTTTTCAATTATAGAGAAAATACTCCTAACTCACGCAAGTTTTAGGGGAGACAGACACGCATCCCCATCCACTTTTCGAGTTATCTCTTACCGATTATGACTCCGTTCGAGCCCCCACCATGGAAGTATGAGAGGGATCTCTCTACCGAGGGCTTCAACTGTGCGTATTCGATATTCTCCCGTTCGTAGATCAATTCCGAAAATCCGTAGGTTTAAGCCTCACTCCGAGGGTCTTTCGAATCGAGAAGTGGTAGCGACGGAACTCGTTCTGATCGACCCATTGTGAAGAATCACATTCAGCAACTGATTTGTGATTTTGGACGCGTCATGGAAATCCTCACACTCAATCAAAATCAAATAATGGAATATTTGCATCTCAAGGAAATTGACTCCATACGGATGGGATTGAATTATGAATATTCAATGGGAGTATTTATCGACGAAGACAGTTGCTCCTTCTGTAAATGCGGACTGACGGAGCTCGGTAGCTTCATTCCGTGGAGTAACCATAGATATTATCCCCGATCGGATAGACTTGGGGCCAGGAATACGACATAATCATTCAAGTTTCGTTAGATGGCGAATTTCAAGAAACGTTGAAACGGAAACATTTCCCTTGGATCCGGAAATGGCGGCTGCAAAACTCCGCATAAACGATCTCGATTTCGAGCCACACGTCGCTTTCCACCATATCGTTTTAGACGAGGTTTTTACCGTAATATCCAGAGTTCAAATGTTATTTTCTTACCGGGAGATTGTTACCACCACAACAATTTCAATAAGATCTACTGATACTACCCTGCGGCTGCCCGTCGGGAAGAGCTGTCCCAACAACCCCGAATCAGTAACATTCGGAATTTATTCTATGTTAAGCATTCAGTTTTTCTTTAGCCGCATACGTCACCTCAACCGTAATTTCCGTAATGTTATTTTGTTCCGCGGAAGTTTCCGTATTCTTCTTAGTTTTACCTCACGAAACCAGGAATTTTGCTTAACTCCAATTGACTCTCGGGGGTCCAATTCAGAATTCTATCTGTAGATAATGATTTGGTAACCACTTCTTTAGTATCGTGTCCGCCAAAAGCGTCTAGTGGGTGATCTTCCATACCTAGATTGGATGAATTATGGATTGGATCGGCTATCTGATTAGTTCCTTCGTAACCTAGGAAAGGTCGGTATCCTAGCGGAAAATTCTGGATATGGACGGGTGAAGAAATAACCCCGCATGGAATATTGAGACGTTTACCGATATGGCGTTCCATCTGGGTTCCAAAGATCGCAGGAGGTTCAATACAAGCTATCGTATCTCCAACTTTGTATGATCCTCCATAATTAATATCTCATCACGTAAGCCCTGAACCTGCTCATTAAACCACTTCGCGTCGTGTTTGCAATAAGTACCCGAACAAATAACACGAATTCCCATTTCTCTAGTGAGTATTCTAGTAATCGAAGCTGCGTGGGTGGCATCACCAGATACTACTGCTTTTTTTCCAGTCGGATTCTGACAATCGATGGATCTTGGAAACCAAGCCGCCTGAGAAACAAATTTGGTTTGATTTTCAATATACGACTCATAATTGACTCTCTCTTTCGGCAAGGCGGAAGCCCACGCATTTATATACTTCTCCATCTGTCCAATGAATTCGGCTGTATCTGAGATTCCCATCGGAGTGGTTGATATGTAAGGCATCCCAAATTCCTTCTCCGGAAAGATTGCTGTCATTAGACCCACTTCGCGATGAGGAACTATATTAAACCGAGCTTTTGGTAAATCCTCCAAATCCCTCAAAGATCCTCCTTCTGGAATTATTTGGTTGACTAAGATTCCTAAATCTTGCAGTAGACGTCTCAATTCGCGACAATCATGTTGGTTATGAAAACCCAGAGTGGATATTCCAATAATATTTGCTGAGGGCGCGTCTGTCAGAGACCGATCCAATGTACCCCGTCTACGAGCTTTATCCAAATAATAGCGAATTATTTGCTCTGAAGTCCTATCTGCTGCTTGAAGCTCATTGACTCTATAGTAATTGACATCTGCGGGAATTACATCAGACGTAGAATAGATAGAAGCTCGATCCACGAAATTCTGCGAATCTTCTTGTGAGATACTAGAGGTACATGTAGGCGTCAAGACAATTGGATCGGGACATTATTCCTCATCTTTTCGATTTATATTATTAATAACCCTTTCCTGAGATCCACGTGCTGATACGTGACGGTCCACTATACTAGCAGTTACTGGGGTGAAATCCCTCTCCCTCTCCGACGTAGATCACATTACATTGAAATGGTCATCTCCCAGAGGAGCATGCATTATGGCATGTACATTCTTAAAGGAACTGGCTACTCGTAGAGTACCGATATGAGCGGGTCCGGCATACATCCAATAGGCTAATTTCATGAATTATTCTTAATATTGTTTTTCGCCCCGGGATCTATTGCTATATCCGGCTCACCGTCGTAACATGAACTGGACGATCCATCAATAGGTGGGAGGAGGGACTCGGAGTAGTCCGTCCCAATTTAGAACGTTCCTGACTCTCCCACAAAAGAAGGAAAAAAAAAAGATCACAGAAAAGGAGATGGGGTGTATCTACTTATGCATCAAGATCTGGGACGGAAGGATTCGAACCTCCGAATGACGGGACCAAAACCCGCTGCCTTACCACTTGGCCACGCCCCATACATATTTGATATAATGAATATCCCATACTTCGACTCTCATGTCAACCCCCCTTCCTGAATGGGTTGTGCAGATACGACTCCGGCAGGAATTGAAAGATGGTAACTAGGAATCAAAAGATAATAAATTCCCGTGAAACTTGGTGTGAAGGGATTTGTTTCACCAACCATTCAATCATTGATTCCGTCGAAATGCTGTAGATATTTATGACGCCGCAAATATCTACCCCCCTCTATTCGGATGGAAGTATCCGTAACAGTATGTACTCAATGGGTCGACTGATTGGTAATTGTCCCCGCACCGTACCGGGGTGAAAATTTCCGCCATTGGAGGATGAAAATGATAGTTCCGTTTAACACTGATACGGGGAATCCCTTACACCTGAGTGACGCTTCTCTTGCTAGGTTACCTGAAGCTTATGCTATTTCTGATCCGATTGTGGATGTAATGCCAGTTATACCAGCGTTTTTCCTACTTCTAGCTTTCGTATGGCAGGCTTCGGTGAGTTTCCGGTAGTAAACCACTCGGGATTGGGGATCCGGCCCCCCCCCAGCGGAATGATAAACCCCAAAGTAGGTGGGGGGTTGAAAACTGATATATTATGGGATTCAGATTCGAGATCCATTCCAACCAGATTGCTGCTTCGGAATAGAATCCCCAATTCCTATCGTGAGGCGGGGTCACTCACTCCCTTCCTTCCCCACCTTCACTTTGACTAATGGAATCGAGTCGCCCACCTTCTGTATTATGGTTAGTTTTAACTATTGGTAAGATTGATAATGTTCATAAAACGAAAAAAAATTAGGAAAACGGAGAGAGATTAGTGAGATGTCATTGAAGGAGTGGGATCTCGCTCTTATTCCCCCATACCTTTGCACCCCCGCCACCAGCTGACTCGCCGGGAGGGGAAACTGACCCCTCCCGGCTATACTAATAAATATCGCAGTTGGGATTGGGGGAAGTCCATCCCTCCTTCTTACACTGCGATGAATCCAATTGAGCATTTCGTAGTACCTAATGCGCCAATTTACTTGCAACGACTCGGACTCAAATCGATTCATTCAAAAGAAAAAGGATATCCCGGAGGAGAAGACGTTCGAGTCGGATATATGTTATTCACCTCAGCAGATTCCTGATTCTTCCTATTCCTTCTTTGAATCGAAGAAGAAACGTATGGTATAAATATGAAAAATGTGTTCCGTTCCGTTTCACTTCTAGTTACGATCAGGGGGACTAGGTCATGCTTACTCTTAAGCTATTCGTTTATACAGTAGTTATCTCTTCTGTTTCTCTCTTCGTTTTTGGATTCCCATCAAACGACCCTGGGCGTAACCCCGGGCGCAAAGAATAAATGAAGTCCGATATGCAATTCGTCGGAATTGCCTTGTCCAACGGATCAGTTAATTATTGGGGGAGAGAGAGGGATTCGAACCCTCGGTACAAATGTATTGTACAACGGATTAGCAATCCGACGCTTTAGACCTCTCGGCCATCTCTCCATGCGGTGGAATCCTTTGGACTTTACCACGAGGCTGGGACGGAAGTCCATACTTCAATGGAAGTATAGGAGACGGCGTGTCTGAGAAATCTGTTACAAGGCGAAGTTCAATCCCGAATAGGAAGCATCATTTTCTCCTTCCCCCCCCCCCCCCCCGATTCTCCTCCGAGAATCAGATTCTTGAATGAATCACTTTCATTCAGCCGGGATTGGAATCTCCCAGCCTAGCCGCGATCAGCCAGGCTGCCTATCTATGCGGTGACGAACCAGTTACCGATACAATGCGAGACCCAATCTTACGGCTAAGATACTTGTTAGAGAGGCACTAATAAGGGCCAGAATCATCTGCCCATCCGGGATTGATGTCATTACTTATCTCCCGATTCTTTATACATTTCGAGAAACGAGGAATGAAATGCGAGATTTCCTCGTTTACGTGAATCACCATCTCTCATTTAATTGTACCAATTTCAATTTGTCATGGCCACACAAAAACATCTCCTGTATTTCAGATACACCATTCCGGGAGTGTCTATTGAAGTAGTGGGAGGAGGCGGGGGATAATTGCGAAAGGAAAAGGGGACCGCTTTGATTTAGATATTTCTGAAGATGAGGAGGTAGGTGGTGAATCTAGAACTAATTGCACAACTTGCTGTTCTGGCATTAGTAGTTGCATCAGGACCACTAGTAATTGCTCTATCAGCAGCCCGTAAGGGAAATTTGTAATTCTGTCGTACCATCTCCGGAAGCAAGAAAATTTCTCATTAAACACTGAATTCCGGAGATGGATATTTGAAACGGGGGGGGGGGGGGGAGCTCCTTTTTACTAACACTTTTGGCTACAACCCATCCTTAGACAGGAAAGACTTATATATGATACAATCCAATCGTGGCGGGTATGGTTTAGTGGTAAAAGTGTGATTCGCTTCATTTTCGAACCAGGTAGCTGAGGGATCTTTCAAATTGATTTCTCACTCGATCGAAAAGCTTTATTTCTAAGGGAAGTCCACATACTTTCCTACAATGAGTGTCGGTGTAGAAAGCGTTATTCCTGTCATTCCTATATATTCCTACGTTTGCGAAGTCGAACCAGTTGCATATCGGAATAATGAAGCGGAATTTTTCCAGGATCCAGAGGTCCCGGAACAACTAGTGTAGAATCTATGGATAGCAACCCGAAATATTTGTCTCATCGTCACTGAATCTCTGATCCAGTAATGAATCCGAGCCAAATAGTTATGAAAAGATCGATCCTTATTTACCAGGATTATCAAGCATTTCGTGGACAATTCTATAACTCGGTGAAAGAAAAAATATTCTCCTAAGGATTGTCATCTATAGAAATAAGAAACGAAGTAACCGGAAGAGACATCGGCTGACCTTCGATTCGACAAAGTATTTTCACGAGTCGTGGGAGTAATATGCTTTTCCACAGGGATCATCTAGGAAGTGTGTTCCCGTCTCGTCGGATACGGAAGAAACTGACATAGATGCTATGGATCCTTCTCACCAGCAATGTAACCCTGGTCGAGAAGGAGGAGATATCCGCAATGAGTCTTCGGAATGAGATTCCAATGCTTTCCATTTCTCTGTTTACGCAGCGAAGAGTGAAAAAGAATCTCTCTATGCTTGTATCTGGGGATATTCATCTCCCTCAAGCTCCTCCTTCTACTATCCATTCCATAGAGGAGCCGAATGAAGGGAGACCTTCACGTTCGGTTCTGAATTAGAGATGCCATAATGAACTCATTCAGTAGCATCGACTATAACCCCTAGCCTTCCAAGCTACTGATGCGGGTTCGATTCCCGCTACCCGCTCACCAATTGAACCGGTTTAAGTTACCCTTCTCCATCTCCCGATTCCCGCTAATCTAGGCTTGGGTTCTGGCTCCCGCTACGCAGCCATACCTTGAACAAACCGAAGTTATTGTTTTTGTTTGTCCATAGCATAGTTCCTGCCCCCCCCCTCGGGGGGGGGGGGCGTCCATCGTCTAATGGATAGGACAGAGGTCTTCTAAACCTCCAATATAGGTTCGAATCCTATTGGACGTAATTCCGTGTATACGACTGATGGGTGTTTGCAAATTGCAAATGGCTTCTGATCCTTTTTCTTTCCTCCCACCCCCTACTCAAGACATATTTTGCGTGTTCTGAAAGTTATTTTTTACTTCTCGCGAAGCAAGAAAAGTTCCGTATATTCTTTAATAGCTTCCTTTGAAAGCATCTCTGCTTGTTCCGTAAACATCTTGGTAGAACGAATAATTTCGACGGATCCGGGTTTATTGGTTGTTATATACTCACGTAACTGAACCAGGAATCTCTTCACCTTCTCGACGTCCAATATATCCAAATATCCATTAACTCCGGTATGAATAGTAGCTACTTGTTCTTCTACCGATAGTGGGGATGATTGAGATTGTTTAAGTAACTCACGTAGCCGCTGACCCCTTGCTAGCTGATTTTGAGTAGCTTTATCGAGATCAGAAGCAAATTAGGCAAAAGCTTCTAATTCAGCAAATTGAGCTAATTCCAATTTTGATTTACCAGCTACTTGTTTCATGGCTTTGATCTAAGCGGCGGATCCTACTCTAGATACGGAAATCCCCACATTGATTGCCGGTCGAATTCCAGCATTGAATAGATCCGCTGATAGAAATATCTGTCCATCAGTGATAGAAATGACATTAGTCGGGATGTAGGCTGAGACATCTCCGGCCTGGGTCTCGACGATGGGCAAAGCGGTCATGCTACCTTCACCTAATTGGGTACTTGATTTAGCCGCTCTTTCCAAGAGACGCGAATGTAGATAAAAAACATCTCCTGGATATGCTTCTCGTCCGGGTGGTCTTCTCAGTAGGAGAGACATCTGTCGATGAGCCTGAGCTTGTTTAGAAAGATCATCATAGATAATCAGGGTATGTTGTTTACGATACATGAAGTATTCAGCCGGAGCTGCTCCTGTATAGGGGGCGAGATATTGCAGAGTAGCCGGAGAGTTTGCAGTCTCCGATACCACAATTGTATATTCCATGGCGCCACGATCCTGAGAAGTATTCACTACCTGAGCTACGGAGGAGGCTTTTTGACCAATCGCTACATAAACACATATAACATTTTGACCTTTCTGATTCAAAATTGTATCTGTAGCTACTGCTGTTTTACCCGTCTGTCTGTCTCCAATTATTAACTCTCGCTGGCCGCGTCCTATGGGGATCATAGAGTCAATAGCAATAAGACCCGTTTGTGAGGGTTCATATACGGAACGCCTTGAAATAATCCCCGGAGCAGGGGATTCAATCGGTCTAGATTCAGAAGCTGGAATTTGGCCTCTGCCATCAATGGGTTAAGCTAAAGCATTTGCGACACGACCTGAGAAGGAATCACTAACTGGTACTTGGGCAATCCTTCCCGTTGCTTTTACAGAACCTCCTTCCTGTATGGCCAAACCATCACCCATCGATACAGCCCCGACATTATCAGATTCCGGATTCAGAGCAATTCCTACTGTACCGTCTTCAGATTCTGCCAATTCACCAGCCATTACTTCGTTAAGACCATGAATGCGAGCGATCCCATCTCCGACTTGGAGTACGGTGCCGGTATTGACAACCTCTACTTCTGGAACATATCCCTCAATTTGTTTGCGAATAATACTGCTAATTTCGCCGGGTCGAATATTTATTACCATTAGCATCTATTTACTATCTTCTTGAGAAATGGGACCTACGGAAGCTAATACGGAAGCTAATCAGCTGCGTTTTCCATGGCCCGGAATAGGCCAATGTGATAATCAATCATGCGCAAATGCAATTCGCCATCTAAACGACTATTCGGACTCTCCGGAGCTCTTTCTGAGGCAAGGCGAGAGACTTGCTGGCGAACCTGTTCAATTGCCCGTTGTTTTTCAAAACGAATAGTATAATTTTTACTATCCTCCAATCTTTTTGGATCTTCATCAGCCGCATCAACGAGATCCCGCTTCTCCCCCTCCATTTGCGTGAGTCCATTCACGCGGATCTCATCCGCTTTCACTTTTGCTTGTTGCAAACGAGTCCGAGCCTGCTTGAGTTTTTCGGTAGCCTCTTTATAACGTTCCTCCGCGTCACGAATAGTACTCAAGATTGTTCCCTTACAATTCTCCAGTAGATTGGTCAATGAAAGTAGATTATATATCTCCGGTTCCCAGAGATCTGTGGTCCCTTCCCAAACCGAACATGGATCTTTCGATTCATTCGGCTTTCCCGCCCGTACCTCTCGATAGGATAAGAAAATCCAATATCTTCACGGACCTGCCATCCCTATGAATGTAGTCCACAGGTGGAAATCAAATTGCTGAAACTTGAAAATCATCGAGGGCTCTTCTGGACGATACTCCTCCTACCAGCGAAGTCGTTTCCTCTGAATAATATTCATTCCAGATGGGTTGTCTATTCAGCAGATTGAACAAAATTTGGTTCCTACCGGTAGATTTTACCTCCCCCCGCGAGAAATGAGAGAGGTGGGGCTATTCCCGATATGAGTGTTGTATATCGAAGAAATCTCCGACCATGCTTTGGAATCTTTGCACAGCAGGGGGAAGAGGACCCGAATTCTTGCTTAGACTTCAAGCGATTCAGCTTTAGCCGTATTGATGATATTCCCCTATCAGTCGGTGAAAGCAATAAAGTTTCTACCGATTTCACGAAATGCTCTGGTTCTTACATGATGTCACTCATTTGCAAGTAATTCGTCGGGATTTTGCATCTACTCCTGTTCCAAATGCAACCGGAGGAATCCAGTTATCTCATTCAGATATGCGACTCGCACACACTCCCTTTCCAAAATAAAATAGTACACCCGAAACTAGAATCAGATTAATCGGATTTGTCTCCAAGATATTGGTATTCGAACCAAAACCCGCGGCAGGAGTCCAATGACTCGTAGAGACGGCGATGTCACTTATACTTCTCATGCTCCCTCCCCCTCCCAAGGGATTATCTAAATCCTACATAATTCCTTCAATCTGACCTGGAATAGAATCATGGATTCGGAGGGAATACCTACACACTAGATAAAAAATAGAACTGACGTGGGAATGGAACGGAGCAATCAACTGGTTCATTCCATACTGATGTGGGGGGGGGGATTCACAAAATAACTTGGAGAGTCGCGAGAAGGAATCGATAAAATAGATTGATCGAGGATTTTCTGTCAGACCCCCCCCCCTGAATAAGATAATCTCCCAATCAGATAATCGATTTGGAAAGGGTCCGATTGGGGAGGGGGTACAGGGCTCCCCAAGTACCCCTCACTGTGGGTGGATCGAACGAAAGGATTTGCAGATAACGGTGCTAGGGCTACAACTGGTCCATAGATTGTTAAAGCTTCCGTGAAGGCTAAACTTGACAATGAAGTGCCTCGAATTTTACCCTCTGCCTCTGGTTGTCTCGCAATACCTTCTACTGCTTGACCCGCGGCAGTGCCTTGACCAACACCGGGACCAATAGAAGCGAGGCCTACAGCTAATCCGGCAGCAATAACAGAAGCAGCAGGAATCAAGGGGTTCGTATTAATCTCCTCTTTTTTATTTAATTCAACCAATTCCGACTTAGCAAAGATCAATGCCTACTGGAATAATTCTGTGAAAATTCACTCAGAGCCGCTGATGGGTTGAAATGTTCCTTCCGATTCACTTGTTTCTATTCGAAGCATTGAAATAGCAATACCGGTGGGCGAGAAATAAAGCCATTCCCCCGACGAGAATCCACCAATCTCACTCGTTACCCGTAATGCAGCAATTGGATGAAAATATAGTACTTCATGATGAGGAATTCCAGCCACGGCCCGGATGAGATTCAACTCCTTGTTGTAACACGATAGGAGATACTAGTAAGTATCGGTATCATTGGTTCCCGAGGTGACAAAGATTCCCACGAATTGCGGAACATCTTGTGATTCGTCCCCCCCTGCAGACTGGAGGGAATGCTCGAGTCGAATGGTGGGAATCACTATTGTCATTTCCATCCCCATCCCTTTGAATGGAAATGGGAGTAGTAGGATTTCCCCCCCCCCCTCTAATAGGAGGGGGGTATCATATTATTATACCACAGAAACAGTTTTTGCTACTCCAAGAGGTGGCCCGAGTACCTGTCGAATACCACGATCCTAATCCGATGATTCGTCGGAATCGAAACTCGGTTAATGATGACCCTCCATGGATTCCCCTATATAAGCTGCAGCTGGAGTCGCAAGAATCAAAGCTTGAATGGCACTTGTGAATGATCCTGGAAGCATCATAGGTACGGGAACAATTAGGGGTACTAGAGAGACGAGGACAGCTACTACCAACTCATCAGCTAATATATTTCCGAAGAGTCGGAAACTAGGTGGTGAAGGTTTAGTGAAATCTTCTGGAATATTAATAGGTAGCAGTACTGGAGTGGGTTGGATGTATTTACCGAAGTAACTAAGACCTCTCTTGTTTAGACCCGCGTGGAAATATGCCACTGATGTAGGCAAAGCTAATGCAACAGTTGTATTGATATCATTCGTAGGTGCAGCCAACTCTCCATGAGGTGATTGGATAACTCGCCGAGGAAACAGAGCACCTGACCGGTTAGAAACAGAAATGGATGGAAACATAGTTCCAATGAATGCAACCCAGGGACGATACCCTTCTTCCCCCATCTGAGTTCTAGTCGGATCCCTAATAGATTCAAGAATATATTCAATGAAATTTTGACTGCCAGTCGGGATGGTTTGCAAATCCCGAGTAGCTGCGGTAGATAAACCCAATGATATAGCAATTACTACCCGGGAAGTTACAAGAACTTGTGCATGAACTTGGAAATTTCCTACTTGCCAATAGAGATGTTGACCCACTTCCACGCCCGATACTTGATATAGATTATCAATCCCATGAATGGACAATTGTTCGGAATTCGTATTACCTCCTTATCAGGAATCAACGTGGGGAAGAATGATTTGCACAGAACAATCAAGTGGATTCCTAATCACTACATAATCCCAGGGTTGTCCCCATAATAGAGTCACAGCATATTGCTGTCTCTGGGGTAAGTCTCTGTTTCATTCTACCACGAATAGTTGGGATAGTTACTGATTTCACTATCTATTAAGTTCAATATCTTTGAGTTCGAACGACCCTCAGAAATAGCCAGTGTTGATTTATCCAGTACCCGTCGAATGGAGGACCGCGCATCATCATTACTTGGAATCGGAATATCTGTGAGATCTGGATCGCAATCTGTATCGACGACACAGATTGTAGGAATACCTGAAGTGATACGTTCTCTAATAGCAGTGGATTATTCGTGTTGATCAGTAATTATCGCAATATCGGGTAAATTTGACATATATTGAATTCCACCTAGATACTTCTTCAATCGAAGTAATTGTTTTTTCGGAATCGATGCCTCTTTTTTCGGGAGTCGATCGAACCCCCCCGTATCTTCTTCATTCTGCAAATATTGAAATCTCTGAAGACGTGTTTCTGTAGTGGACCAATTCGTTAACATGCCACCGAGCCACTTTTCATTCACGTAGTGACATCGAGATTTCGTCGCAGCCGATGCAATTAGATCAGCTACTTGGTATTTTGTACCTACTATTGAGAATTCTTTTCCCTCCGTCGCTGCATTGGATACCGAATCACAGGCTTCGGATAGGAGACGAGCAGTCTGAGTTAGATCGGGAATGTGAACACCTTTCCGTTCCGTAAATATATAAGGTGACATCTTGGGATTCCACTTTTGGGTTTGATGACCGAAATGGACCCCCGCCTCCATCATCCCTTCTGGATCGATATTCCAATTTTTCTGTTGCATTTTACCCCCCCAAAAAAGAACTACGAAAAGCCGCAGATTGATTTGATTTTTATGGAAGTTACGTAATTATTACGATTCACTGGTCGGGATTATTGAGTGAGACATACCCGAGATGCTACGTCGCAAAATGATTCTGAATCTCATTCACCAATATTGACTCCGGGGAGGGGTTGTCTCAATCCTTCGTGAATCATTAATCTATGGTGGGAACTCGGCTCCCTCCCGTAATAAGTATGAGGGGGAATATCCCTTGCCTCTCGACTGAAGATGTTAAAATCACTAATAGCTAAATAAAATTCCGTATTTCTCTCTACATCTAGTTGACGAATAACCTCCTGACTGCCGGTCCCAATGGGAACGAGATCACCAAGGATGACATTTTCTTTCAGTCCCTTCAACCAATCGATTCGACCCCGAATAGCGGCTCTAGCCAGTACCCGAGTAGTTTCTTGAAAACTCGCCTCTGATATAAAACTAGTAGTGTTAAGAGATGCTTTTGTCATTCCCAATACAACAGGTTCGTAGAAATTCGATTCTTTTAAGACGCGATTCATTCGTTACGCTTATGATGATTCAATAAGCTCTCCGGGTAAGAAAACATTAGTTATTCCATCTTCCAACGTTACTACTTTCGATGTCAGTTGTCAAATGATGATTTCTATATGCCTATCGGATATTTACACCCCCTGGGATCCATGAACCTTTTGAATTTGATCAATCGGAACCAGTTGACAATCTTCCATACCTATTCCGGCACTCGTGAAATGACTCCAAGGATTACCAACTAATCTTGTAATAGTTCTCCTCCATCTATCAGAAATATCTTCGATTCTTGCTAAGGTAAAAGCGGTGGAACGAGATTCCAACAACTGCTCAACCTTTGGAAAACCCTGAATAATATCCCCAGACCTCGATCTATCGTGTAGTAATGTTATTAATGTATCCCCCTTCCCAATGATATCTCCGTAATTCTTATGAATAGTCGCCCCCTCAGTTGCTAGGAGAGGCTTGGCTGTTCTGATTGGTGAGTATTCTCGGTGAATAGCTATGATTTGGCCGGATTGGAGGCAGATATCACCCCCGTAAATGCATGCGTTTTCACTGACCAGAAGTCCGAGATTAATAGGCAGAATTCTTGCTCCGGGGAAATATGATGGGGGGAAGATCAATCTGGGGAAGCATCCTCCCACCAATAAATCTGGGGAGTATTCAAATATCGATTCATTTTCATCTATTGAATACCAATACCTACGTCCCGATGCATCTGTTGACTCATCGACAAAGGGATCCTCGGCAAAAGAGACTTTGTTGCTTGATACGGAGTAGGAAAACAACAAAGAGTAGGGGCTATTTTGTGAATCACCTAAAAGGCCCAACTTTTTGTTTCCCCTTCCACCAGTAGTAGGATAAAATTCTCCAAAATCTGTCAATACTCCTTTTGGTCCTGCGGTACCTCTCCAAATAGATCCAGCATCAGAATCCGAGTGGGGATCTTTTGAATCTATGTTGTTACGAAAGACAGTCATACCCCCCGATCCAGAATTATCGGAATATGCACCCCCCCTTCCATATACCCCTCCGTCTGGGTCGGGGGGCAGGGGGTTACGAAAAAGATTGGATGGTGATAGGATTAAGAAGGATGCACCTTGTTGGGGTACTACATGAATAGTACCTCGATATCCGACAAATTCTTTATTTTTATTCTCATCGCGTGAATTCAAATTGATGGGGGATAGCTTCCCACCGAGCGCCAGTTGTGGAGGAGCTTCCCCAGCTCTTGTCTCAGGGGACAAAAACGGATTGGAAAGTCCCATTGGGTTAACCTGGAGGAAGGTGCTAAGACTGTCACTTATCTTAATATTGGTGAGAGACAGATACGACCCTTCCGGGGGAGGGGGGGATTCTTGCCAATCAGCCACTAAACAAGTTTGAACCAATTGGATATCTGTGTTGTCACTTATTTCTACTACTTCGCCGTCTCTGTAAAAGATATAGGTAAAGACTTGAATTCCCAAGTCTTTCTCTGTCTTTGGTATTTCAGGCATTCGTATTGGAGAATCACCAGGTACATTGTATTCTACAACTGTTCTTATTGAGACAGAGGGCTTCCTTCTTCTAGCCGATGCAACTGGTTGGGGATAAACCCAATTATCAGATTTGAATTCACCGAGAATCAGATGCCCTGGTGGAATCAAAGTATCAGCCTGTTTAGATATATTAGTTTTCTTTTTCGGATAATAGATATATCCGGGTAAGATTCTTATTTTGATACTATTGGGTATCTTTTCTATGCGAACCAACCCACCCATCTGACTAATAATATTAGAAGTTATTTGTGTGCCCTCCTCGACAACACTGTTGTTCTTCACCAAAATGGATGAGGAAGGCTCGCAAATAGTATACACTTCTTCAGGGATCAAGGAAGAGTTACCTCCTTTGGTGACTTTATACCGCGATCTAGAACTTGCTGTTTCACTGCCAGAAACCAATTCTCCTTCATCAATGGGTTCTACTTCTGCAGTACCATATCTTACAACTCCCGAAACGTTGGTTCGATACTTCGAGTCTTCGCAAATAGCAATAATTTCATTCCGATCCAAAATCACGTTATTGAGTATACGGAACTCGGAATTTGCGTAAGATAATTTCCTGTACCGACCCTCCTGTTCCGGTGATAGAGGAACCACCTCTGTTCCCCCACCTCGACCCATGGAAGGAGTTGAAACAAATCTCGACGAATTCAATTCACTTTTGATAGATTCAAAATCGACATTGATTCCGGACTCCCATATCCATTCCTGATAACATCCAGAGTTAATGACACTAATATTCTCCCAATTTACCTCCCGAAGCTCGCGTTTACTCTCGTTGGAATGGGATCTGGTATCAATTCTATCTTGATCTTCATAAAAGGAATTCCCATTGGAATCACTAGAGGTTCCTGAAAGGACCCGTACATGACCGCTATTGCGCACGACATGAATATTACTATGTATATCTTCGGGCGAGTGATACACGACCCCATTCCAATAGGTTTCCCCCTCTAAATTTGGATAGATCTTTCTCTTAATCCGTTCCTTGAGAGGAAACTCCTTGGCTCAGACTTCCGCAGTGATTCGTTTCGATTCAACATATTGATTATTTTGAATCACAAGTAGACTTTGTGCTGGAATCACAGGATTGTGTGTATCATTTTAACTTCTAATAGAGATAGGTAATTCATTTTGACACATCCAAGCGGGCTGTCCGTGTCGCGTACGTGTGGGATATAATGACTTCTCATCGGAATTGATGATTCCATTGAACGGGATTCATACATGTTCTGCGATATCACCCGTAAATACTCCACCAGTATGAGAAGTTCTTGATGTTAATTGGGTTCCTGGTTCTCCGATTGGTTAGCCCGCAATAATACCTACAGCTTCTCCCAATTCCACCAAGTCGTGGTGGGCGAGACCCCAGCCGTAACACAATTGACAAATCCAGAAAATGCTTTTACGTGTCGGGGGAGATCTTACATGTATCGGTTCAGTCGCTACTACTGAGTTACTGGCGGGTTCATTATCAATATCCTGATTACGCATAGCAATACGTCTCATATCTAGATATACATTGCCTGCTAACACACGTCCAACTAGTCTCTGTTGTGGTATCGTTCGTGTGGATCCCTCTTCCCCCCCAATAAGATTCACAGCAATGCCCCTGATAGTCCCACGATCTCTTTCACGCACAACAATATGTTGAACTACTTCGACAAGCCTACGTGTGAGATATCCAGCATCTGATGTTCGTACCGCAGTATCCACCACTCCTTTGCGAGCACCATAACGGGAAATGATATATTCTGTCAGAGATAAACCCTCGCGCAGATTGCTACGGATAGGTAGATCAATTACCTGTCCTCGTGGATCCGACATCAATCCTCTCATACCGAGCAATTGGTGGACTTGGGATATACTTCCTCAGGCTCCTGAAAAAGACATCATATGGACTGGATTCAGAGGATCAGTCATCCTGAAATTTGGATTCATCTCTCTCTTCGGACACTCACTTGTCGCATACCACGTCTCGATCAAGTGACGTAATTTCTCTACAGCATGTAGACCCCCGCAACGATGAGACTGCTCCGAGGCGGAACCCTGTTTCTCTGCATCTTCTACAAGCCATCCTTTAATAGGTACTGCGTAAGGATCATCGATGCCTGATGAAATAGATGCTTTTGTAGCTTGTTCGAAACCCAAACTCTTTATTTGATCCAGGATATTCGTCGTATGCGTAATCCCGAAATGAAGTGTCAACCTACTGATGAGTTGTCTCATCGCGGTTTTGTCCATCATCTTATTGTAGTAAAGCGACTCAGCTTGATCGACCGTTGTAGGAACCTCAACCTTTTTTATCTTATGACCATCATTGACCGGCAAATCCAAACTATTGATCATATCTGTCAGATGCGTCAAAAACTCCCTCATTCTTCATTATTCCAGTTCATAAAACGAGTTGATTTCGGGATTTTCTTCTGTATTTCTATAGCTGGTATCGATTGAGTCTGATGCTGAGAAGTACCCTGTATTGCCTCTTTCACTTGTTGATTAGACGAAATACGACCAGCATTTGTGAGGATATATATGCCAAGTATGTTACCCTTTTCATCCCTCCTAATCTGATAATTGTCGTAAAACTGGAAAGAAGTTCCCGAGGATTCGTATTGAAATTCAATGGGCAATTCGCGATTTCTAGAGCTAATCATACGTAGATCCGTCTTCCATCGGAGCCATAAAAGACTATACAAATCGATTCGCCTCAATTACTTGGCCCTGAGTACATCATCATAACTAGTGAAATAAGGTATCTTGGAGGACGAACTGGGTTCCCCGTCCGTGGCAAGAGAATGTCTGTTTCCATAAATCCCTTGTTTATTCTCAGTCATCGGCACATAAAGCCCGAGAAGCATGTCCTGACTTGGTACAGATACGGGATCCCCCGTAGCAGGAGATAATAAATTTGTATGTGAAAACGTTGGAGAACGAGCCTCAGTCTGAGCTTCTAGAGATGAAGGTACATGTACGGCCATTTGATCTCCGTCAGAATCTGCGTTGAACCCCCCGCGAACCAATGGATGCAGACGAATAGCACGCCCTTCTATTAAAATAGGTTGAAACGCTTGTATACCCAATCTATGCAATGTAGGTGCTCGATTCAACGATACAGGATGACCTTACGTAACTTCCTGGAGAACTTTCCGTATAATTGATTCTTTCTTCCGAATCATATTCTTAGCAGCTCGCAGGTTACGAGCGACGCGTCGTCCAATTGAATTACGAATTACGAAGGCTTGGGAAGGCTCTATCGACGGTTCTCGGGGTGATCCACATTGATGTAACGAGGGAGACGGACCTACCACGGTAACGAAACGACCCAGATAATCAACCCGCTTTCCAAGCGAATTCTCGCGGAGTCATCCTTCCTTCCCCTCAATAACCTCAGAGAAAGATTTGTAAGGCCTGTTATTAATGTCTCTCATTGGTTGCCCACGTATACCGTTATCAATGGAGGCATCTACAGCTTCTTGAATAAGTCTCTTTTGACACACAATCGATCCGTCCGGTGTGAATTCACTTCCCAGTAGAAAATCGATAGGGGTATTATTCCGGTGAATTATCTTCCTATGAAGTTCATTGAAATCAGAAGTAATTGACTCACCCTCATAGAGTTCGATTATTGGTCGCGATCCAGGTGGAAGAACCGGTAGTAAGTCCAGAACCATCCATTCTGGTTTTATGTTTGTTCCAAGGAAATTCTTAGCCAGTCTCATCCGTCTGACTAAAAGATCCTTTCTCCTTTGAATCGTTCGATCCTCCCACTCATTCCCGGTGGATCCCTGCTTCGCCAATATTTGCCACTCCGGATACGCACAATCCATAACACTCTGCGAATCCAAGCTAGCTAATCATTTCTTAATAGCATCCCCTCCAGTAGCCACTTCCCTCCCCTGGAAAGACTCGAAGTTTAGAGTAGAAAAAGAGATGGTAGAAATGTCTCTCCACGAGCAATCTTCATAGTTGAACAAGCCTCGCGATCACAATGGAGTAGGTTTTTCAGCTACAGGCCTAGCAAGGAAAAGATCGGGATAGGTCGGGTGGGAACCCCCCCCCCCCCCCCCCCCCAACCGGACGTCGGGGTTTTCTCTCATCCGGCTCAAATAGCTATATCGAGATATGAGGTCGCGGTGGCATTGGGACGTGATAACCAAACTTATTGGGAATCGAATAGCTATTCGTTACTCAAGTCAAAAATTGATGAAATCCTTTTACTGAGTAGTCTCATCCCCCCCTTGTTGCATGTATACATACTTATCCCACAGAAATATTGGTTCTGATTAGGGACAAGGGGGGTTTCTCTTGTTCATAATCCAGTTATTACTCCTCCCCAGGTTCCCACTCTACTCCGATGGTTGTCACGTCATTGAAAACGTATCTGCGATGAATAAGTTTCCGCAACCATATCTCCTCATAGAATAATCTTTCATCTGGAAAGGGGCTCGGGTGGAGGATCTCGCCGATAAAGATCTGGATTGATTCTAGAAGTAGTGATTTATATTACGAAGTCTAGTCGATGAATTAATAGGAATTGACCTTGGAGGAGTAACCTCCCTTAGTATCTATAGATCTTTCCGATACTCCTTTCCGAGCCACATGATACTCCCCACGGAAGATATGTCGAAATGGGAGGCATCCCACCGCTACCGGATGGGATGACAGATTGTGATCATTCTGTGGTAATTGGAACGTATAACCAAGTCACACATCGCAATATACCGGGCTTTCTAACTCTTTAAGAGGTTTGGTAAGGAGATTCGCAACGTAACTGGGGATTCGTTTCAAAAACCACACATGAATTACTGGACATGCCAATTTGATGTATCCCATTCGGTACCTCCGAACCCGGGAGTCAGTAAATTCCACTCCGCGATGCTTACAAAAATTAGAATCTCCTTCTTCATTATCAACGGATCGGTAAGTTCCACGGGCACGAACTCCACTCTCTATAGGCCCAGATATTCTTTCGCGGAACAAACCATCCCTCTCTGGTTTATGGGTTTTATAATGCAACGTATGAGGTTGAGTAACTTACCCAACAATTTCTCCATTAGGTAATTCTCTTTCAGCCCAACTACGAATCTGTTCGGGAGAGGCCAATTCAATTCGGAGTTGTTGGTAATTTTGTTGATGAATCATGGGATAATAATATTCTGTTTGTTTTTATTGAAAATATCTCGATTAAACATTTCTACTTTCCCTTCTCGAATCCCCCTCAAGTATCAATTTATGATCCAGATTGAAACCCATAGATCATGATTCTCGAACTAGCAATCGAAAAGATTCTGGAGCAGTATCGGGCTTGGGTACGGGTTTCCCAGTCACGGTGGCATTAGGTACTTCATAACGAGCTTAAATATGATCGGATTTAATAGTAAGCATTTCTTGCAATATATAAGATACACCAAAACCTTCCAAAGCCCAAACTTCCGTTTCTCCCACTCATTGTCCCCCTCGTCTGGATTTCCCTCTAAAAGGTTGTTGTGTAACAAGTGCATGGGGCCCACTGGATCATGCGTGAATCTTATCATCAACCTGATGAATCAATTTCATCATATGAGCTTTCCCAATTGTAACCGATTGTTCAGAAGTATCACCCGTTCGTCCATCAATTAATCTACTCTTTCCGGGATGATCAGGTTCGAATAACCACGGATTGGATGTTTCTGTACTTGCCTTAAATGGTTCCGAAAATACCAGTTTTCTAGAAGCTTCTGGTTCATGTCTTTCATCAAAAGGTGTTATTCTGTGATGCATCTTCGGAAATTCCCCTGCCAACCCAAGCAAACATTCAAAAATCTATCCTACATTCATTCGCGGAGGTACTCCTAAGGGACTTGGTATCATATCTACTGGCGTACCATCCTGTAAATAAGGCATATCCTGCCTAGGTAAGATCTTTGATATAATACCCTTGTTACCGTGTCTGCCAGCTACTTTATCACCTACTTGTATCTTACGTTTCTACAAAATATATATATGTATCATCTCCGAATTATTCATGGGATTATCCTCAGGATAGACCCACATGGCATCAGTGACTCGACCTCTTCCACCAATAGGGACTTTCGGACAACTCTCTTTTGTGTTGACTGCTTGGATACCAAAAATCGCTTGTAATGATTTTCCTTCTGGGGCACGTAATGAATCCCCCCCCTCTCGAGGCGTCAATTTGCCCACTAGAACATCTCCTGTTTCTACCCAAGATCCTGATGCTACAAGCCCATTATCCTTCAAGTGACGAAGGTCATAACTGTCTAATTGGGGTATTTCCTTCGTAATTATCTCAGGACCCTGATTCGTCGCACGAACCTCAACTTCGTGTCTCTTGATATGAAAGGATGTAAAAACATCTTCATATAGCAAACGTTCACTAATCGGTACTGCATCTTCAAAATTGTATCCCTCCCGTGGCATATAAGCTACTAGTATATTTCTACCCAAAGCTAGTTCTCCTCCAACGGTTGCTGCTCCATCCGCCACAACTTCTCCACTTTTCAGAAGTTCTCCTTGAATAACTGTAGGCTTCTGATGTCTACGAGTATTATTATTGGGACGTTCATATATCCTCAATTTAGTTATAGTATCTCCATTCCTGGAGGATAAAGTAATCTCATTACCATCGGTATATTAAATTCATCCTTCTTGTTCGGATACAGCTACACTTCCCGAATCTAGGGCTACTTAACCTTCTGACCCAGTTCCTACAATGCACCTCTCAGGTCTGAAAAGTGGAACCGCTTGGCGTTGCATATTAGAACCCGTCGAAGCGCAGTTTGCATCATTATGCTCGACGGAGGGAATAGGAGAAGCTCCAATGGGGAAATATTGTAGGGGATGAATACCTCGTAAATCCAATTCCTCCCACGTAACGGTTAAGAACTCCTCTCGATACCGAACCGATATAAGCTCCTTCTCCCCGGTCCTCCAATCTGCTATTAACAGATTTCCAGTTCCTATTCGATAATCATCCCCGACGGGTGATAGATCTACTAATTGTCCTTCCATAGATGATTTGGATACTTCATAAAAGGGACTTCGTAAGGATCCGGAATTGCTAACCTTTGCAAAAATAGCTAGGGATGAGATAGGACCAGCATTCATACCCTCAGATGTCTCGATGGGACATATACGTCCGTAATGACTGAAATGGATATCCCGAGCTTGAAAAGTGGCAGTTCGCCGCGTCAATCCCCCGGGACCTAGAGAACTTGATCTTCGTTTATGAACTGTTTCTGCTAGTGGATTGGTCTGGTCCGAAAATTGCGACAAAGGATGTGAGCCAAAAAATTCGTTGAAAGTTGTTGTGAGTGGTGCGGAAGTCACCAATCCCCCGAGAGTTAATGGACGTCTACGCCTGACGGCTCTATGGATATTTTATCGGATCGAATTCTCCGGACGATTCAGGGCTAATTTTAATTGTTCCTGTAATAGATCCGCTACAGACCGAACGCGTCGATTTCCCGGGTGGTCTATATCATCGAGGTTACCCATCCCATAGCTTATCTCTATCAAATAATCTGCGACAGCTAATAGATCTTGGGGTAGTGGGAAATGTTCCGTTTCAGGTACATCGAGATTAGGTTTGATGTTTGAATTTCGTCAACCAATTCGTCCCAATTCGCACCTTTGTTGGAAAAATCTCTTCTGCAATTCCTGGAATATGGATTCTGAAGACACCACATCGACTCCCGGAGAGTATAGATGTTTGTAAAGTTCTAGCATAGCATCTTCCGAAGATTCGATAGTTTCTCTCGATTCTCTGAGTAGATTCAGAAAAATCTTAGGATAACGTACATTCCGCGGGATATCCTCCGTACTCAGTCCCATAGCTAGAAGTAGAACCAAAATGGATATCTTTCGTTTCCTGCTGATACGAATCCATATCCTACTCTTTCTATCTATTTCTGGTTTGAATCTTCCTCCCCAATCCGAAATGATCATGCTGGTATATGTGAAAAATCCCCTGTGGTCCAACTCGCGGTTGTGGTAAACACCAAGACTCCTCAATATCTAGTTAATCAAAACTCTAGCAATTCCATTGATTATAAATGTTCCTTGGGAGGTCATCGAGGGAATAGATCCGAGAAACACATCCTGTTCTTCTACTATTCCGCTTCTCTTCCGAATCAATTAAGCTGGTACATATGGATCGGATGAATATGTGATACATTGATATGTAGCCTCTCTCCTCCCAATCGGAGGTTCCGACAATCGATACTATTCACTAATTGATTAGAATTCGACTTCCTTATCCGTATCTTCAATCTCTGGGAAATCATCAGGTTCTTCAAATGATCTTTCATGAACAAAGCAGTTGAATCCCTCAAATTGAATTCATCCAAGTTCTGGCAATACGAACATCTCCCTATCTCCTATTGATGTTGTACTGAAATCTTATCCTCGTGCGAAACCCTCCTATACCTATTCATCAATTCATTTAGTGATTCCTTCTCCCTCGCATCCCCCCTCCCCTCTCTTTCTCCCGGGTGAGGGATTGAATTTGGTAGATTCTCCCGATGAAGACTGTTCCCGAGTTGGCCAAGGAGATACCACCATCATCAGCGGTTCTTGAGGTATTGGAGGTGTCAAACAAACTATAAATGGATTTCAAAATGATCTGATGGAAGACTTCCCTGCACCCAAAAAATCTTTATCATCCACTTATCAACCATCGGCTCGATTCCGTCATTCCACCGATATGGTGAGTGGGGGTAAGGTGAGACACAACGAGAATGGGGATTCTCGACACGAAATCACAAAGATTCTAGGTGCCTAGTTAGACAGATTCACTTCGCTGGATCTCCAGAAGACGCTGGAGGCATTAACGTCAGCATAATTGATACAATTGGCGCAGTTGTTGCGATTCTCGCTGCGAAGCAACTACCGCGAAGAACCAGTTTTTGCGCCGTGAAGTATCGATTCGTGGAACAGCAATCCGGTAAACATTGATACGGGGAATATCACTTCACATACTACTGAAAATCAATCCATTGTGTCAAATCGTTGGTTTACCCCTCCCCCCCCCAACCCGAGGTGGATCAGAAGAACTATTGAGATTCGAGAATCTATCCCTAAAGGTGGACGACCTAATAATATCTACCTGCTGTTGCCACGGAGTGTCAATATCAATGTGGGGAGGGTGAAATTGACAAGGAAGGGAAAAACTTTTCGAAGTAGAACCCGGTATCTATGCGAACCATTTCTGGGGGGTGGGGAGCGTGAAGGATCCGTTAGATATTTCCAAGAGTGTTAGGAGGGAAAACAAGACCAGGGGGTGGGCAGTAGGGATCCGAGTAAGTCAGAGGATAGTGGAGCAATCTAGGGAAAAATTGGTGTTGGCTGCCTGGGGATGCATAGTATAAAAAGGATGTGTGTGGAAGTGGGGGGGGTGGGCAGCAAGGTTTCCTAACCCATCAAATTGATTGGATGGGGAGAAAAGGTTTCTAGTATCCGACATACTTACGAGCTCAATCCGATACAGAAAAATGAGCAGCTTGCTAATATTCCCATTCAGTGGTATACTTAATATCGAGTCCCCCATCTATCAATCATGTGCCTCGATGCAGGTGAAAGAAGGGCGATATAGTCAAGTGGTAAGACAAAGGACTGCAAATCCTTCATCCCCCAGTTCGAATCTGGGTGTCGCCTTGTTGTGCCAGTATCAATAATTTCGACGATTTCGGGATTGACTACCGCGCCAGACCCGGACACAAATCGAGATGCTCCATAGTATATTATGGCCTATCACGCTAGATGTATCCGGATATGCCACGGATAGGCAATCCTGATCTTAGTGTATCAGGAATCGAGGAGTAAATTATATGGATTGACAACCCCTCGGGGATTGGGACTTGGTAACATTATAAAATATATTGGTGGACGGATCCGCACTCTTATTACCTCCTCCCACTCGGGTATCATATGAAACAGAAATTGATTCCCATGTACGATATGTTACTGACTTCGATTCGGGTTCATCCATATAAGCACCCAGTAGTTGGAGGAAAAGGAATTCAATAGAATTGAATTGAAGGGATAGGAATTACGACCACGGATATGGTTAGTATTGCTTGGGCTGCTCCGATGGTGACTCCTACATTCTCTCTTTCACCTGTGGTTCGGGGAAGAAGTGGATCGCAGTGAGTAATTTTACACTACTCCTCCTAGTATAGTAGAATCCGGGAGATGTGAATCGTTGGGGTGGGGCCCAACGATTCGACCCCCTCTAGAATCTCTTGCTTCTTCGTAGGAAACACATATGGTATAACTAATTCCCTTCCATTTATGGGAGAATTCACCCCCCCCCCCCAATCTCAACTCTCTGTAGGAATCTTCTCTCCCGGGAGGGGGAGTCAACCAGGTAGTTTCCAAACGACCCCTATTGGATATCCGCTGGTTAGATTCATCAAATGCCTCGATCTCTTCTCTACGTAGATATAAATTTTCAGCAATAGGAAATATTGCAGTTCCACTTAACTTTTTTTTTTTTTTTTTTAATTTTTTTTTTTTTTTTATTTTTTTTTTTTTCTATTTTTTTTTCTCCGCATAATAATCCAATGGAGGAAAGGAAAAAGTCGTAGTATCGGGATAGGTTGGGAATCTATGGATTGGGTAATGCGCCCCCCCCCCCCCAAAAAACCATGGGTGATTTTTTCATTTCGTTGTGGCTTAAGCAGGACCAGTAGTTGGAGCGAGGTGTTATCTCTCACTTCTCATCCACGTCAGTTTCTTCTGTCGAACTTCCCGGATCCTCTTTCACCGGATTGAATCGGGAAATAGATAGATAATCTTGATATATCCGAATCAATGGATAGATAGAAAAATCTCTCCACGTTTCAAATTTCAATCCGGTTTGTTCTTTATGCACCCGATCCACCCCGTTCCGTAAAAATAGGATCTTTAGACTCATGTCTGACTCCATTGGTTACCCATAAATCCATATGTACATATAGATCTCCCCTCCAGAGGGGGGAGGCTAGAACCAAAGATATCACAGGGGAGAGAGATATTGGAACCCGCCAATCCCCTCCCCCCCCCTAGTTTTCGAAGTATGGAGAAACATATTGAATCAGTTTAGTCATGGATTGATTCCTATTGGGATTCATTACTACCGACACCAGTTCAAGTTTCACATCCCCCGGGTAGAGATATGCTGAAAATCGCAGAGATGTTGCACGGGTACATTTGGGACCACACCTCTAGATACATTAGGTTCCCTCTTTGCGGAGACATACAGGAATACATCACTACTAGCCCGATTCCGACTATTGCACCGGGACCTGGTTCCATGGAAATCATAATAAAAAGGATGAGTGAGATGGACCTCCCGATCGATAGATAGATGGGTCTATCTATGTAGATCATCTATCTATCCAGATTTTAATTGGGATGGGACTGTGGAATTCAAATTGGGGGAGTAAAAATTAGTAGTTTACTGGCAACCGAGTTGCTACTTCACGCGGAGTAGCATCCTATTTCATCCCCTACCCCGGGACGTATATTCAACCTTCCCTTATCTACTTACTACCATCCGCGGCGAAACAATAGACCAGGTTCTCGGATTAATTGTTCTGAGCAGCCGTTTGAATGTAAGGAATAGGTAGAAAAGCTGTAGGTATTGGAATAAAGAGTGCAGTAGCTATGAATGCGAGGATATTTACTTCCATATTAGTGGTTCAAATTGATTTGAGGAGTAACTTGAGTGACCCCATTAGGAGAGACTCCTGAACTTTATCGTGATATTGTGAGTCATCCAACTCTACTAGAGTGGATCTGATAATCGGGATAGAAAAAAATTAACTCGGTCTGGTCAAATCTCTGATATCAATTACATAGTATATCACGAAAGAAAATTTTAAGAGTAGTCGATTGTTTACGCTTCTTCGGCAAGAACTTGCCCCCCCCTTTTTTATATTCTTACTGAGACAGAGAAGAGGGGTTAGTCACCGCATCTTTCTGTGGCAGCAAACGAATCTAGAAGCACTGTGGGTGGGAATCTATGGATGGAAAAATCAATGACTGGAATAATTTCCCCTCCTCCCCTTCCCTCTCTCGCCTATGGGTTGACGTGGCTAGAGATTAGCCCCGCAAATAAGCTCATTTGAATACTCGTAGTGAATATCCATAGTAAGCGCGGGCATGTGGAACTGGCGCGAGGCGGATGTCTCGTCTCCTCGAAGAATCAAGACAATTGGGGCTTTCGGGGTTAATATCTCCTGCATCTGTATATCCGAAACGGGATTCGAGTAAAAATGGTTTGTCGGATTCACCGTGGATGGGGAGATAGAGCATTGACTCCTAAGCACCCAGTACATAGACTTTAATTAATTGCTGGGATTGTAGTTCAATCGGTTAGAGCACCGCCCTGTCAAGGCGGAAGTTGCGGGTTCGAGACCCGTCAATCCCGCTACATTTTATTGAGTCATTTCAAATAACTCAGTCGAGATATACAAATTATAATGAAGTAACTCCGCGGTTTCTGGGTCGAGCTGGATTCGAACCAGCGTAGGCGTTGCCAGCGGATTTACAGTCCGTCCCCATTAGCCACTCGGGCATCGACCCATAGATTTAGACCGGGCTTGGAAGTACTTGAAAACAGAATCGGTCTCGGAAGTGTAAATGAAAGGAGTTTATTGATGTTTTCAATCTGGGCCCCTCCCGCCACCCTGAGAAGGTACGAGGGCAAGAGAAGCCATAACGTCCGTAGTGCTTCTGCGAGATGAGTATAAGTACCCCCAGGGGAATTCGAATCCCCGTCGCCTCCTTGAAAGAGAGGTGTCCTAGGCCTCTAGACGATGGGGGCCCAATCACTCTTCAGATAATAAGAGATTATCTATAAATCGTCAATCTGATTCTCCCGAATCCCCCCCGAATACAACATCCAATGGATGGGGAATTGGAATACCTCTCCGAATCCTTATCGCAAAATCCCGCTCGATGCATACCTATATGCGGAACCGCATGTGGCATCTCCCACAACCTCTAGGTCGACTGCTTCCTAGATGTGTAGGAAGTCGAACACGGCATAGAGGTAACGCTGAGACTTAAACCTTGCAATTCTCCGAAGTGAAGTGAGGCAGTTGAAAAGCTTCACCCAATCCATATTTCCATGGACGATTATTTCTTTCACCGATGAACTTATGTATCCCAATAATAATTGGTAATTACCAGCAGCATCAGTAAGTATATAGGCTTCTCCATTGCTTTTGGTTCATTCAATGTTCTGTTTCCCCTCGAGGGAAAACCCAGATTGGAAATCTACGCCTCAAATCACTCGGTTATGACTTCCTCAATTGGGAATATCTCACTCCTGAAGCTCAAAAATATTCTCTCCACCGGTCTGAACTATCCCGGGGGCTACTGCCGGGGGTGGAAGCGGGGCAAGAAAGTCGGGTCGGCGGATAGCGGGAATCGAACCCGCGTCCTCTCCTTGGCAAGGAGATATTTTACCATTCAACTATATCCGCGTGATATGCCACCCCGTTCTATATTGAATAACTATATATGTGGTAACTCCTCTAGTCAACACACCTAATCCATCCACCTCGTCTCGGGATTTTCCCTCGTGGACGGAGAGCCCCCCCCCCCCCGAGGAGGAAGTGTCGATTCCGTAGACCGTAATTATTATTGATTCTCTCTCCCCACTCGCCATTATGAATCGTGAGGAGGGGGCCAGAATTACCGATACATTGAATCTCTGGGATATGAAGGAATTAAGTATACCCACTAGGAAAACTAATCCGATCCATAAGGAAGCCCCTGAAAAGACGACATTTTTGTTGCTTGACCAACCATTGGGGGAAGCAAGCACGACAGGTACACCAATTACTAGTAGGAATGAAATGGCGATTAATGTGAATAAAGCCAATTGGAAAGCAATAGTCGTAGTTAGGACTCTCGACGTATCAGAAGTAGAGGATTTGTACCATCTGATCCCCATCCGGTGGGACTTACACCATACCGAGACCGAGGATTTTGGACGGAACAAGAATCCTTCTAGTTCAGTACCCCGGAATCCAATGTCTCTTTCGAATCTCTTGATAATCCATCAAGTAGGAGTAAGAATTTGATTATTTGGAATGATCCCTATATTGATTTCATAGTAAATCATACGAAACCATCATCTCATATCTTTCGTAATAGGGGTGAATCTCGATACAATACATGTGTATCAAGATCGACAAGATCTCCGAAGAATTGGAGAAGAGCTTTCTAGGAGAGGTGGTCGAGTGGTTTATGGCTCCAGTCTTGAAAACTGGCATAGTGCTGAAACGCTATCGAGGGTTCGAATCCCTCTCTCTCCTCAATTGATTCAGTACCGGACCCGACGGGAGGGGGTATTAGTGGTCTATCGGTGGTCTAAAAGAACCACCTAGTATTTCCCAAAAAATGCCAATGTCCCCGAGGGGAGCCTATTCTTAATAATGATAGATGAGAGGAATCTTCTGAAGCAGTCTGGGGGTATTCCTCCTCCGCCCCGGTTCATGCGCCGCATCTCCAGGCCCAGGTCCCGTGTCAATACTTTCCCTATCAGGGTTCGAGGGATAGGAAACAAACAAATATGAGAGATCTGATGTTAACTAGAGGTATTTAAAATACCAGTTCTATCGATTGACTTATCGGGATGATCAAAGGTCAATTACCCACCCATTTGCGGGATGGGTACGTTCCACCAGATACAACTGGTGAGGATTCAAATTAGCTTCAAATTAGCTTACGGAGATGAGTCGTCATCGCCAAATCACCCCCTCCAGGGGGGTGATTTGTAGACATAAGTGCAAATGCTACCGAAACTTGTGGTTTCCCGGAACCCTATAGAAATGAACAGTGAGTTACACCTCGCCCTTCCCTCATCCGCGAGGTAAAGGTTACTGCTGGGTATATACCGACGTATCGAACTAACCCCACTGGGGGGTTAGTTTATGTATGAGCTGTGTCCCGGTTCCGCAAAGAACCACCAGTAGAAAATGGAAATTTGTCTGGTATGGTAGGTACTAATACTACCAAGTAATAACTTTCCATTAATATCTCAGCAATTTGTCCTAATTTAATGGTGTCATGGAAAGAACGGGTTCGGTATCACGGTCAATTCCCTTCTCAAACCCGGCTGCCGCCGCACGGGCTCTTCCCGCATGCCATAAATGACCCACAAAAAAGAAAAATCCTAGAACGAAATGGGAAGTAGCCAACCAACTTCGGGGAGATACATAGTTCACGGCATTTATCTCAGTAGCTACTCCACCTACGGAATTTAAGGAACCCAGAGGTGCATGAGTCATATACTCCGCGGAGCGTCGCTCCTGCCAGGGTTGTATATCTCTTTTCAACTTACTCAAATCCAAACCGTTGGGGCCTCTCAGTGGCTCCAACCAAGGAGCACGAAGGTCCCAGAAACGCATTGTTTCGCCTCCAAATTTGATTTCTCCCGTGGGGGAACGCATCAGGTATTTACCCAAACCAGTAGGTCCTTGAGCGGAACCTATGTTGGCGCCGAGACGCTGGTCCCTGACAAGAAAAGTAAAAGCTTGAGCTTGAGAAGCCTCTGGACCGGTAGGACCATAGAATTCACTAGGATATGCCGTGTTATTGAACCGAACGAAACAACAAGCAGTAAAACCAAAAATAGCAAGTGCTCCTAAGCTATAGGACGGGTAAGCCTCTCCGGACCACACAAAAGCGCGACGGGCCCAAGCAAATGGTTTGGTCAATATGTGCCAGATCCCCCCGGAGATACAGATGGATCCCAGCCAGACATGTCCCCCAATAATATCTTCTAGGTTATCGACACTTACAATCCAACCCTCTCCACCAAAGGGGGATTTGAGTAAGTAACCAAATATGACACTCGGGCTTAAAGTGAGATTCGTAATCTTCCGTACATCCCCACCTCCCGGGGCCCATGTGTCATACAAGCCTCCGAAATATAACGCTTTGAATACTAGGAGGAAGGCGCCGGCTCCTAACAAGATTAGATGAATACCCAATATAGTAGTCATCTTATTTTTGTCCTTCCATATATAGCCGAAAAATGGGAAGGACTCTTCTGAAGTCTCGGGGCCAATGAGAGCGTGATAAATACCCCCGAACCCTAGAACCGCGGAAGATATCAAATGAAGGACTCCAGAAACAAAATAGGGAAAGGTATCGACGACTTCCCCACCGGGACCCACTCCCCAACCTAGGGTA
>NW_028239599.1:0-28580 GCF_047967505.1 Dipteris shenzhenensis | reverse complement strand
TAAACCACTCGACCACCTCTCCTAGAAAAGCTCTTCTCCCAATTCTTCGGAGATCTTGTCGATCTTGATACACATGTATTGTATCGAGATTCACCCCTATTACGAAAGATATGAGATGATGGTTTCGTATGATTTACTATGAAATCAATATAGGGATCATTCCAAATAATCAAATTCTTACTCCTACTTGATGGATTATCAAGAGATTCGAAAGAGACATTGGATTCCGGGGTACTGAACTAGAAGGATTCTTGTTCCGTCCAAAATCCTCGGTCTCGGTATGGTGTAAGTCCCACCGGATGGGGATCAGATGGTACAAATCCTCTACTTCTGATACGTCGAGAGTCCTAACTACGACTATTGCTTTCCAATTGGCTTTATTCACATTAATCGCCATTTCATTCCTACTAGTAATTGGTGTACCTGTCGTGCTTGCTTCCCCCAATGGTTGGTCAAGCAACAAAAATGTCGTCTTTTCAGGGGCTTCCTTATGGATCGGATTAGTTTTCCTAGTGGGTATACTTAATTCCTTCATATCCCAGAGATTCAATGTATCGGTAATTCTGGCCCCCTCCTCACGATTCATAATGGCGAGTGGGGAGAGAGAATCAATAATAATTACGGTCTACGGAATCGACACTTCCTCCTCGGGGGGGGGGGGGCTCTCCGTCCCACGAGGGAAAATCCCGAGACGAGGTGGATGGATTAGGTGTGTTGACTAGAGGAGTTACCACATATATAGTTATTCAATATAGAACGGGGTGGCATATCACGCGGATATAGTTGAATGGTAAAATATCTCCTTGCCAAGGAGAGGACGCGGGTTCGATTCCCGCTATCCGCCGACCCGACTTTCTTGCCCCGCTTCCACCCCGGCAGTAGCCCCCGGGATAGTTCAGACCGGTGGAGAGAATATTTTTGAGCTTCAGGAGTGAGATATTCCCAATTGAGGAAGTCATAACCGAGTGATTTGAGGCGTAGATTTCCAATCTGGGTTTTCCCTCGAGGGGAAACAGAACATTGAATGAACCAAAAGCAATGGAGAAGCCTATATACTTACTGATGCTGCTGGTAATTACCAATTATTATTGGGATACATAAGTTCATCGGTGAAAGAAATAATCGTCCATGGAAATATGGATTGGGTGAAGCTTTTCAACTGCCTCACTTCACTTCGGAGAATTGCAAGGTTTAAGTCTCAGCGTTACCTCTATGCCGTGTTCGACTTCCTACACATCTAGGAAGCAGTCGACCTAGAGGTTGTGGGAGATGCCACATGCGGTTCCGCATATAGGTATGCATCGAGCGGGATTTTGCGATAAGGATTCGGAGAGGTATTCCAATTCCCCATCCATTGGATGTTGTATTCGGGGGGGATTCGGGAGAATCAGATTGACGATTTATAGATAATCTCTTATTATCTGAAGAGTGATTGGGCCCCCATCGTCTAGAGGCCTAGGACACCTCTCTTTCAAGGAGGCGACGGGGATTCGAATTCCCCTGGGGGTACTTATACTCATCTCGCAGAAGCACTACGGACGTTATGGCTTCTCTTGCCCTCGTACCTTCTCAGGGTGGCGGGAGGGGCCCAGATTGAAAACATCAATAAACTCCTTTCATTTACACTTCCGAGACCGATTCTGTTTTCAAGTACTTCCAAGCCCGGTCTAAATCTATGGGTCGATGCCCGAGTGGCTAATGGGGACGGACTGTAAATCCGCTGGCAACGCCTACGCTGGTTCGAATCCAGCTCGACCCAGAAACCGCGGAGTTACTTCATTATAATTTGTATATCTCGACTGAGTTATTTGAAATGACTCAATAAAATGTAGCGGGATTGACGGGTCTCGAACCCGCAACTTCCGCCTTGACAGGGCGGTGCTCTAACCGATTGAACTACAATCCCAGCAATTAATTAAAGTCTATGTACTGGGTGCTTAGGAGTCAATGCTCTATCTCCCCATCCACGGTGAATCCGACAAACCATTTTTACTCGAATCCCGTTTCGGATATACAGATGCAGGAGATATTAACCCCGAAAGCCCCAATTGTCTTGATTCTTCGAGGAGACCGAGACATCCGCCTCGCGCCAGTTCCACATGCCCGCGCTTACTATGGATATTCACTACGAGTATTCAAATGAGCTTATTTGCGGGGCTAATCTCTAGCCACGTCAACCCATAGGCGAGAGAGGGAAGGGGAGGAGGGGAAATTATTCCAGTCATTGATTTTTCCATCCATAGATTCCCACCCACAGTGCTTCTAGATTCGTTTGCTGCCACAGAAAGATGCGGTGACTAACCCCTCTTCTCTGTCTCAGTAAGAATATAAAAAAGGGGGGGCAAGTTCTTGCCGAAGAAGCGTAAACAATCGACTACTCTTAAAATTTTCTTTCGTGATATACTATGTAATTGATATCAGAGATTTGACCAGACCGAGTTAATTTTTTTCTATCCCGATTATCAGATCCACTCTAGTAGAGTTGGATGACTCACAATATCACGATAAAGTTCAGGAGTCTCTCCTAATGGGGTCACTCAAGTTACTCCTCAAATCAATTTGAACCACTAATATGGAAGTAAATATCCTCGCATTCATAGCTACTGCACTCTTTATTCCAATACCTACAGCTTTTCTACCTATTCCTTACATTCAAACGGCTGCTCAGAACAATTAATCCGAGAACCTGGTCTATTGTTTCGCCGCGGATGGTAGTAAGTAGATAAGGGAAGGTTGAATATACGTCCCGGGGTAGGGGGATGAAATAGGATGCTACTCCGCGTGAAGTAGCAACTCGGTTGCCAGTAAACTACTAATTTTTACTCCCCCAATTTGAATTCCACAGTCCCATCCCAATTAAAATCTGGATAGATAGATGATCTACATAGATAGACCCATCTATCTATCGATCGGGAGGTCCATCTCACTCATCCTTTTTATTATGATTTCCATGGAACCAGGTCCCGGTGCAATAGTCGGAATCGGGCTAGTAGTGATAGGTGTATTCCTGTATGTCTCCGCAAAGAGGGAACCTAATGTATCTAGAGGTGTGGTCCCAAATGTACCCGTGCAACATCTCTGCGATTTTCAGCATATCTCTACCCGGGGGATGTGAAACTTGAACTGGTGTCGGTAGTAATGAATCCCAATAGGAATCAATCCATGACTAAACTGATTCAATATGTTTCTCCATACTTCGAAAACTAGGGGGGGGGAGGGGGATTGGCGGGTTCCAATATCTCTCTCCCCTGTGATATCTTTGGTTCTAGCCTCCCCCCTCTGGAGGGGAGATCTATATGTACATATGGATTTATGGGTAACCAATGGAGTCAGACATGAGTCTAAAGATCCTATTTTTACGGAACGGGGTGGATCGGGTGCATAAAGAACAAACCGGATTGAAATTTGAAACGTGGAGAGATTTTTCTATCTATCCATTGATTCGGATATATCAAGATTATCTATCTATTTCCCGATTCAATCCGGTGAAAGAGGATCCGGGAAGTTCGACAGAAGAAACTGACGTGGATGAGAAGTGAGAGATAACACCTCGCTCCAACTACTGGTCCTGCTTAAGCCACAACGAAATGAAAAAATCACCCATGGTTTTTTGGGGGGGGGGGGGGCGCATTACCCAATCCATAGATTCCCAACCTATCCCGATACTACGACTTTTTCCTTTCCTCCATTGGATTATTATGCGGAGGAATTCTTATCTTTCAAGGTTGGCGCTTAGATCCGATTCTACTATTATCTGAAATACTTTTAAGTGGAACTGCAATATTTCCTATTGCTGAAAATTTATATCTACGTAGAGAAGAGATCGAGGCATTTGATGAATCTAACCAGCGGATATCCAATAGGGGGTCGTTTGGAAACTACCTGGTTGACTCCCCCTCCCGGGAGAGAAGATTCCTACAGAGAGTTGAGATTGGGGGGGGGGGGTGAATTCTCCCATAAATGGAAGGGAATTAGTTATACCATATGTGTTTCCTACGAAGAAGCAAGAGATTCTAGAGGGGGTCGAATCGTTGGGCCCCACCCCAACGATTCACATCTCCCGGATTCTACTATACTAGGAGGAGTAGTGTAAAATTACTCACTGCGATCCACTTCTTCCCCGAACCACAGGTGAAAGAGAGAATGTAGGAGTCACCATCGGAGCAGCCCAAGCAATACTAACCATATCCGTGGTCGTAATTCCTATCCCTTCAATTCAATTCTATTGAATTCCTTTTCCTCCAACTACTGGGTGCTTATATGGATGAACCCGAATCGAAGTCAGTAACATATCGTACATGGGAATCAATTTCTGTTTCATATGATACCCGAGTGGGAGGAGGTAATAAGAGTGCGGATCCGTCCACCAATATATTTTATAATGTTACCAAGTCCCAATCCCCGAGGGGTTGTCAATCCATATAATTTACTCCTCGATTCCTGATACACTAAGATCAGGATTGCCTATCCGTGGCATATCCGGATACATCTAGCGTGATAGGCCATAATATACTATGGAGCATCTCGATTTGTGTCCGGGTCTGGCGCGGTAGTCAATCCCGAAATCGTCGAAATTATTGATACTGGCACAACAAGGCGACACCCAGATTCGAACTGGGGGATGAAGGATTTGCAGTCCTTTGTCTTACCACTTGACTATATCGCCCTTCTTTCACCTGCATCGAGGCACATGATTGATAGATGGGGGACTCGATATTAAGTATACCACTGAATGGGAATATTAGCAAGCTGCTCATTTTTCTGTATCGGATTGAGCTCGTAAGTATGTCGGATACTAGAAACCTTTTCTCCCCATCCAATCAATTTTGATGGGTTAGGAAACCTTGCTGCCCACCCCCCCCACTTCCACACACATCCTTTTTATACTATGCATCCCCAGGCAGCCAACACCAATTTTTCCCTAGATTGCTCCACTATCCTCTGACTTACTCGGATCCCTACTGCCCACCCCCTGGTCTTGTTTTCCCTCCTAACACTCTTGGAAATATCTAACGGATCCTTCACGCTCCCCACCCCCCAGAAATGGTTCGCATAGATACCGGGTTCTACTTCGAAAAGTTTTTCCCTTCCTTGTCAATTTCACCCTCCCCACATTGATATTGACACTCCGTGGCAACAGCAGGTAGATATTATTAGGTCGTCCACCTTTAGGGATAGATTCTCGAATCTCAATAGTTCTTCTGATCCACCTCGGGTTGGGGGGGGGAGGGGTAAACCAACGATTTGACACAATGGATTGATTTTCAGTAGTATGTGAAGTGATATTCCCCGTATCAATGTTTACCGGATTGCTGTTCCACGAATCGATACTTCACGGCGCAAAAACTGGTTCTTCGCGGTAGTTGCTTCGCAGCGAGAATCGCAACAACTGCGCCAATTGTATCAATTATGCTGACGTTAATGCCTCCAGCGTCTTCTGGAGATCCAGCGAAGTGAATCTGTCTAACTAGGCACCTAGAATCTTTGTGATTTCGTGTCGAGAATCCCCATTCTCGTTGTGTCTCACCTTACCCCCACTCACCATATCGGTGGAATGACGGAATCGAGCCGATGGTTGATAAGTGGATGATAAAGATTTTTTTGGGTGCAGGGAAGTCTTCCATCAGATCATTTTGAAATCCATTTATAGTTTGTTTGACACCTCCAATACCTCAAGAACCGCTGATGATGGTGGTATCTCCTTGGCCAACTCGGGAACAGTCTTCATCGGGAGAATCTACCAAATTCAATCCCTCACCCGGGAGAAAGAGAGGGGAGGGGGGATGCGAGGGAGAAGGAATCACTAAATGAATTGATGAATAGGTATAGGAGGGTTTCGCACGAGGATAAGATTTCAGTACAACATCAATAGGAGATAGGGAGATGTTCGTATTGCCAGAACTTGGATGAATTCAATTTGAGGGATTCAACTGCTTTGTTCATGAAAGATCATTTGAAGAACCTGATGATTTCCCAGAGATTGAAGATACGGATAAGGAAGTCGAATTCTAATCAATTAGTGAATAGTATCGATTGTCGGAACCTCCGATTGGGAGGAGAGAGGCTACATATCAATGTATCACATATTCATCCGATCCATATGTACCAGCTTAATTGATTCGGAAGAGAAGCGGAATAGTAGAAGAACAGGATGTGTTTCTCGGATCTATTCCCTCGATGACCTCCCAAGGAACATTTATAATCAATGGAATTGCTAGAGTTTTGATTAACTAGATATTGAGGAGTCTTGGTGTTTACCACAACCGCGAGTTGGACCACAGGGGATTTTTCACATATACCAGCATGATCATTTCGGATTGGGGAGGAAGATTCAAACCAGAAATAGATAGAAAGAGTAGGATATGGATTCGTATCAGCAGGAAACGAAAGATATCCATTTTGGTTCTACTTCTAGCTATGGGACTGAGTACGGAGGATATCCCGCGGAATGTACGTTATCCTAAGATTTTTCTGAATCTACTCAGAGAATCGAGAGAAACTATCGAATCTTCGGAAGATGCTATGCTAGAACTTTACAAACATCTATACTCTCCGGGAGTCGATGTGGTGTCTTCAGAATCCATATTCCAGGAATTGCAGAAGAGATTTTTCCAACAAAGGTGCGAATTGGGACGAATTGGTTGACGAAATTCAAACATCAAACCTAATCTCGATGTACCTGAAACGGAACATTTCCCACTACCCCAAGATCTATTAGCTGTCGCAGATTATTTGATAGAGATAAGCTATGGGATGGGTAACCTCGATGATATAGACCACCCGGGAAATCGACGCGTTCGGTCTGTAGCGGATCTATTACAGGAACAATTAAAATTAGCCCTGAATCGTCCGGAGAATTCGATCCGATAAAATATCCATAGAGCCGTCAGGCGTAGACGTCCATTAACTCTCGGGGGATTGGTGACTTCCGCACCACTCACAACAACTTTCAACGAATTTTTTGGCTCACATCCTTTGTCGCAATTTTCGGACCAGACCAATCCACTAGCAGAAACAGTTCATAAACGAAGATCAAGTTCTCTAGGTCCCGGGGGATTGACGCGGCGAACTGCCACTTTTCAAGCTCGGGATATCCATTTCAGTCATTACGGACGTATATGTCCCATCGAGACATCTGAGGGTATGAATGCTGGTCCTATCTCATCCCTAGCTATTTTTGCAAAGGTTAGCAATTCCGGATCCTTACGAAGTCCCTTTTATGAAGTATCCAAATCATCTATGGAAGGACAATTAGTAGATCTATCACCCGTCGGGGATGATTATCGAATAGGAACTGGAAATCTGTTAATAGCAGATTGGAGGACCGGGGAGAAGGAGCTTATATCGGTTCGGTATCGAGAGGAGTTCTTAACCGTTACGTGGGAGGAATTGGATTTACGAGGTATTCATCCCCTACAATATTTCCCCATTGGAGCTTCTCCTATTCCCTCCGTCGAGCATAATGATGCAAACTGCGCTTCGACGGGTTCTAATATGCAACGCCAAGCGGTTCCACTTTTCAGACCTGAGAGGTGCATTGTAGGAACTGGGTCAGAAGGTTAAGTAGCCCTAGATTCGGGAAGTGTAGCTGTATCCGAACAAGAAGGATGAATTTAATATACCGATGGTAATGAGATTACTTTATCCTCCAGGAATGGAGATACTATAACTAAATTGAGGATATATGAACGTCCCAATAATAATACTCGTAGACATCAGAAGCCTACAGTTATTCAAGGAGAACTTCTGAAAAGTGGAGAAGTTGTGGCGGATGGAGCAGCAACCGTTGGAGGAGAACTAGCTTTGGGTAGAAATATACTAGTAGCTTATATGCCACGGGAGGGATACAATTTTGAAGATGCAGTACCGATTAGTGAACGTTTGCTATATGAAGATGTTTTTACATCCTTTCATATCAAGAGACACGAAGTTGAGGTTCGTGCGACGAATCAGGGTCCTGAGATAATTACGAAGGAAATACCCCAATTAGACAGTTATGACCTTCGTCACTTGAAGGATAATGGGCTTGTAGCATCAGGATCTTGGGTAGAAACAGGAGATGTTCTAGTGGGCAAATTGACGCCTCGAGAGGGGGGGGATTCATTACGTGCCCCAGAAGGAAAATCATTACAAGCGATTTTTGGTATCCAAGCAGTCAACACAAAAGAGAGTTGTCCGAAAGTCCCTATTGGTGGAAGAGGTCGAGTCACTGATGCCATGTGGGTCTATCCCTGAGGATAATCCCATGAATAATTCGGAGATGATACATATATATATTTTGTAGAAACGTAAGATACAAGTAGGTGATAAAGTAGCTGGCAGACACGGTAACAAGGGTATTATATCAAAGATCTTACCTAGGCAGGATATGCCTTATGGTACGCCAGGATATGATACCAAGTCCCTTAGGAGTACCTCCGCGAATGAATGTAGGATAGATTTTTGAATGTTTGCTTGGGTTGGCAGGGAATTTCCGAAGATGCATCACAGAATAACACCTTTTGATGAAAGACATGAACCAGAAGCTTCTAGAAAACTGGTATTTTCGGAACCATTTAAGGCAAGTACAGAAACATCCAATCCGTGGTTATTCGAACCTGATCATCCCGGAAAGAGTAGATTAATTGATGGACGAACGGGTGATACTTCTGAACAATCGGTTACAATTGGGAAAGCTCATATGATGAAATTGATTCATCAGGTTGATGATAAGATTCACGCATGATCCAGTGGGCCCCATGCACTTGTTACACAACAACCTTTTAGAGGGAAATCCAGACGAGGGGGACAATGAGTGGGAGAAACGGAAGTTTGGGCTTTGGAAGGTTTTGGTGTATCTTATATATTGCAAGAAATGCTTACTATTAAATCCGATCATATTTAAGCTCGTTATGAAGTACCTAATGCCACCGTGACTGGGAAACCCGTACCCAAGCCCGATACTGCTCCAGAATCTTTTCGATTGCTAGTTCGAGAATCATGATCTATGGGTTTCAATCTGGATCATAAATTGATACTTGAGGGGGATTCGAGAAGGGAAAGTAGAAATGTTTAATCGAGATATTTTCAATAAAAACAAACAGAATATTATTATCCCATGATTCATCAACAAAATTACCAACAACTCCGAATTGAATTGGCCTCTCCCGAACAGATTCGTAGTTGGGCTGAAAGAGAATTACCTAATGGAGAAATTGTTGGGTAAGTTACTCAACCTCATACGTTGCATTATAAAACCCATAAACCAGAGAGGGGATGGTTTGTTCCGCGAAAGAATATCTGGGCCTATAGAGAGTGGAGTTCGTGCCCGTGGAACTTACCGATCCGTTGATAATGAAGAAGGAGATTCTAATTTTTGTAAGCATCGCGGAGTGGAATTTACTGACTCCCGGGTTCGGAGGTACCGAATGGGATACATCAAATTGGCATGTCCAGTAATTCATGTGTGGTTTTTGAAACGAATCCCCAGTTACGTTGCGAATCTCCTTACCAAACCTCTTAAAGAGTTAGAAAGCCCGGTATATTGCGATGTGTGACTTGGTTATACGTTCCAATTACCACAGAATGATCACAATCTGTCATCCCATCCGGTAGCGGTGGGATGCCTCCCATTTCGACATATCTTCCGTGGGGAGTATCATGTGGCTCGGAAAGGAGTATCGGAAAGATCTATAGATACTAAGGGAGGTTACTCCTCCAAGGTCAATTCCTATTAATTCATCGACTAGACTTCGTAATATAAATCACTACTTCTAGAATCAATCCAGATCTTTATCGGCGAGATCCTCCACCCGAGCCCCTTTCCAGATGAAAGATTATTCTATGAGGAGATATGGTTGCGGAAACTTATTCATCGCAGATACGTTTTCAATGACGTGACAACCATCGGAGTAGAGTGGGAACCTGGGGAGGAGTAATAACTGGATTATGAACAAGAGAAACCCCCCTTGTCCCTAATCAGAACCAATATTTCTGTGGGATAAGTATGTATACATGCAACAAGGGGGGGATGAGACTACTCAGTAAAAGGATTTCATCAATTTTTGACTTGAGTAACGAATAGCTATTCGATTCCCAATAAGTTTGGTTATCACGTCCCAATGCCACCGCGACCTCATATCTCGATATAGCTATTTGAGCCGGATGAGAGAAAACCCCGACGTCCGGTTCTGGGGGGGGGGGGGGGGGGGGTTCCCACCCGACCTATCCCGATCTTTTCCTTGCTAGGCCTGTAGCTGAAAAACCTACTCCATTGTGATCGCGAGGCTTGTTCAACTATGAAGATTGCTCGTGGAGAGACATTTCTACCATCTCTTTTTCTACTCTAAACTTCGAGTCTTTCCAGGGGAGGGAAGTGGCTACTGGAGGGGATGCTATTAAGAAATGATTAGCTAGCTTGGATTCGCAGAGTGTTATGGATTGTGCGTATCCGGAGTGGCAAATATTGGCGAAGCAGGGATCCACCGGGAATGAGTGGGAGGATCGAACGATTCAAAGGAGAAAGGATCTTTTAGTCAGACGGATGAGACTGGCTAAGAATTTCCTTGGAACAAACATAAAACCAGAATGGATGGTTCTGGACTTACTACCGGTTCTTCCACCTGGATCGCGACCAATAATCGAACTCTATGAGGGTGAGTCAATTACTTCTGATTTCAATGAACTTCATAGGAAGATAATTCACCGGAATAATACCCCTATCGATTTTCTACTGGGAAGTGAATTCACACCGGACGGATCGATTGTGTGTCAAAAGAGACTTATTCAAGAAGCTGTAGATGCCTCCATTGATAACGGTATACGTGGGCAACCAATGAGAGACATTAATAACAGGCCTTACAAATCTTTCTCTGAGGTTATTGAGGGGAAGGAAGGATGACTCCGCGAGAATTCGCTTGGAAAGCGGGTTGATTATCTGGGTCGTTTCGTTACCGTGGTAGGTCCGTCTCCCTCGTTACATCAATGTGGATCACCCCGAGAACCGTCGATAGAGCCTTCCCAAGCCTTCGTAATTCGTAATTCAATTGGACGACGCGTCGCTCGTAACCTGCGAGCTGCTAAGAATATGATTCGGAAGAAAGAATCAATTATACGGAAAGTTCTCCAGGAAGTTACGTAAGGTCATCCTGTATCGTTGAATCGAGCACCTACATTGCATAGATTGGGTATACAAGCGTTTCAACCTATTTTAATAGAAGGGCGTGCTATTCGTCTGCATCCATTGGTTCGCGGGGGGTTCAACGCAGATTCTGACGGAGATCAAATGGCCGTACATGTACCTTCATCTCTAGAAGCTCAGACTGAGGCTCGTTCTCCAACGTTTTCACATACAAATTTATTATCTCCTGCTACGGGGGATCCCGTATCTGTACCAAGTCAGGACATGCTTCTCGGGCTTTATGTGCCGATGACTGAGAATAAACAAGGGATTTATGGAAACAGACATTCTCTTGCCACGGACGGGGAACCCAGTTCGTCCTCCAAGATACCTTATTTCACTAGTTATGATGATGTACTCAGGGCCAAGTAATTGAGGCGAATCGATTTGTATAGTCTTTTATGGCTCCGATGGAAGACGGATCTACGTATGATTAGCTCTAGAAATCGCGAATTGCCCATTGAATTTCAATACGAATCCTCGGGAACTTCTTTCCAGTTTTACGACAATTATCAGATTAGGAGGGATGAAAAGGGTAACATACTTGGCATATATATCCTCACAAATGCTGGTCGTATTTCGTCTAATCAACAAGTGAAAGAGGCAATACAGGGTACTTCTCAGCATCAGACTCAATCGATACCAGCTATAGAAATACAGAAGAAAATCCCGAAATCAACTCGTTTTATGAACTGGAATAATGAAGAATGAGGGAGTTTTTGACGCATCTGACAGATATGATCAATAGTTTGGATTTGCCGGTCAATGATGGTCATAAGATAAAAAAGGTTGAGGTTCCTACAACGGTCGATCAAGCTGAGTCGCTTTACTACAATAAGATGATGGACAAAACCGCGATGAGACAACTCATCAGTAGGTTGACACTTCATTTCGGGATTACGCATACGACGAATATCCTGGATCAAATAAAGAGTTTGGGTTTCGAACAAGCTACAAAAGCATCTATTTCATCAGGCATCGATGATCCTTACGCAGTACCTATTAAAGGATGGCTTGTAGAAGATGCAGAGAAACAGGGTTCCGCCTCGGAGCAGTCTCATCGTTGCGGGGGTCTACATGCTGTAGAGAAATTACGTCACTTGATCGAGACGTGGTATGCGACAAGTGAGTGTCCGAAGAGAGAGATGAATCCAAATTTCAGGATGACTGATCCTCTGAATCCAGTCCATATGATGTCTTTTTCAGGAGCCTGAGGAAGTATATCCCAAGTCCACCAATTGCTCGGTATGAGAGGATTGATGTCGGATCCACGAGGACAGGTAATTGATCTACCTATCCGTAGCAATCTGCGCGAGGGTTTATCTCTGACAGAATATATCATTTCCCGTTATGGTGCTCGCAAAGGAGTGGTGGATACTGCGGTACGAACATCAGATGCTGGATATCTCACACGTAGGCTTGTCGAAGTAGTTCAACATATTGTTGTGCGTGAAAGAGATCGTGGGACTATCAGGGGCATTGCTGTGAATCTTATTGGGGGGGAAGAGGGATCCACACGAACGATACCACAACAGAGACTAGTTGGACGTGTGTTAGCAGGCAATGTATATCTAGATATGAGACGTATTGCTATGCGTAATCAGGATATTGATAATGAACCCGCCAGTAACTCAGTAGTAGCGACTGAACCGATACATGTAAGATCTCCCCCGACACGTAAAAGCATTTTCTGGATTTGTCAATTGTGTTACGGCTGGGGTCTCGCCCACCACGACTTGGTGGAATTGGGAGAAGCTGTAGGTATTATTGCGGGCTAACCAATCGGAGAACCAGGAACCCAATTAACATCAAGAACTTCTCATACTGGTGGAGTATTTACGGGTGATATCGCAGAACATGTATGAATCCCGTTCAATGGAATCATCAATTCCGATGAGAAGTCATTATATCCCACACGTACGCGACACGGACAGCCCGCTTGGATGTGTCAAAATGAATTACCTATCTCTATTAGAAGTTAAAATGATACACACAATCCTGTGATTCCAGCACAAAGTCTACTTGTGATTCAAAATAATCAATATGTTGAATCGAAACGAATCACTGCGGAAGTCTGAGCCAAGGAGTTTCCTCTCAAGGAACGGATTAAGAGAAAGATCTATCCAAATTTAGAGGGGGAAACCTATTGGAATGGGGTCGTGTATCACTCGCCCGAAGATATACATAGTAATATTCATGTCGTGCGCAATAGCGGTCATGTACGGGTCCTTTCAGGAACCTCTAGTGATTCCAATGGGAATTCCTTTTATGAAGATCAAGATAGAATTGATACCAGATCCCATTCCAACGAGAGTAAACGCGAGCTTCGGGAGGTAAATTGGGAGAATATTAGTGTCATTAACTCTGGATGTTATCAGGAATGGATATGGGAGTCCGGAATCAATGTCGATTTTGAATCTATCAAAAGTGAATTGAATTCGTCGAGATTTGTTTCAACTCCTTCCATGGGTCGAGGTGGGGGAACAGAGGTGGTTCCTCTATCACCGGAACAGGAGGGTCGGTACAGGAAATTATCTTACGCAAATTCCGAGTTCCGTATACTCAATAACGTGATTTTGGATCGGAATGAAATTATTGCTATTTGCGAAGACTCGAAGTATCGAACCAACGTTTCGGGAGTTGTAAGATATGGTACTGCAGAAGTAGAACCCATTGATGAAGGAGAATTGGTTTCTGGCAGTGAAACAGCAAGTTCTAGATCGCGGTATAAAGTCACCAAAGGAGGTAACTCTTCCTTGATCCCTGAAGAAGTGTATACTATTTGCGAGCCTTCCTCATCCATTTTGGTGAAGAACAACAGTGTTGTCGAGGAGGGCACACAAATAACTTCTAATATTATTAGTCAGATGGGTGGGTTGGTTCGCATAGAAAAGATACCCAATAGTATCAAAATAAGAATCTTACCCGGATATATCTATTATCCGAAAAAGAAAACTAATATATCTAAACAGGCTGATACTTTGATTCCACCAGGGCATCTGATTCTCGGTGAATTCAAATCTGATAATTGGGTTTATCCCCAACCAGTTGCATCGGCTAGAAGAAGGAAGCCCTCTGTCTCAATAAGAACAGTTGTAGAATACAATGTACCTGGTGATTCTCCAATACGAATGCCTGAAATACCAAAGACAGAGAAAGACTTGGGAATTCAAGTCTTTACCTATATCTTTTACAGAGACGGCGAAGTAGTAGAAATAAGTGACAACACAGATATCCAATTGGTTCAAACTTGTTTAGTGGCTGATTGGCAAGAATCCCCCCCTCCCCCGGAAGGGTCGTATCTGTCTCTCACCAATATTAAGATAAGTGACAGTCTTAGCACCTTCCTCCAGGTTAACCCAATGGGACTTTCCAATCCGTTTTTGTCCCCTGAGACAAGAGCTGGGGAAGCTCCTCCACAACTGGCGCTCGGTGGGAAGCTATCCCCCATCAATTTGAATTCACGCGATGAGAATAAAAATAAAGAATTTGTCGGATATCGAGGTACTATTCATGTAGTACCCCAACAAGGTGCATCCTTCTTAATCCTATCACCATCCAATCTTTTTCGTAACCCCCTGCCCCCCGACCCAGACGGAGGGGTATATGGAAGGGGGGGTGCATATTCCGATAATTCTGGATCGGGGGGTATGACTGTCTTTCGTAACAACATAGATTCAAAAGATCCCCACTCGGATTCTGATGCTGGATCTATTTGGAGAGGTACCGCAGGACCAAAAGGAGTATTGACAGATTTTGGAGAATTTTATCCTACTACTGGTGGAAGGGGAAACAAAAAGTTGGGCCTTTTAGGTGATTCACAAAATAGCCCCTACTCTTTGTTGTTTTCCTACTCCGTATCAAGCAACAAAGTCTCTTTTGCCGAGGATCCCTTTGTCGATGAGTCAACAGATGCATCGGGACGTAGGTATTGGTATTCAATAGATGAAAATGAATCGATATTTGAATACTCCCCAGATTTATTGGTGGGAGGATGCTTCCCCAGATTGATCTTCCCCCCATCATATTTCCCCGGAGCAAGAATTCTGCCTATTAATCTCGGACTTCTGGTCAGTGAAAACGCATGCATTTACGGGGGTGATATCTGCCTCCAATCCGGCCAAATCATAGCTATTCACCGAGAATACTCACCAATCAGAACAGCCAAGCCTCTCCTAGCAACTGAGGGGGCGACTATTCATAAGAATTACGGAGATATCATTGGGAAGGGGGATACATTAATAACATTACTACACGATAGATCGAGGTCTGGGGATATTATTCAGGGTTTTCCAAAGGTTGAGCAGTTGTTGGAATCTCGTTCCACCGCTTTTACCTTAGCAAGAATCGAAGATATTTCTGATAGATGGAGGAGAACTATTACAAGATTAGTTGGTAATCCTTGGAGTCATTTCACGAGTGCCGGAATAGGTATGGAAGATTGTCAACTGGTTCCGATTGATCAAATTCAAAAGGTTCATGGATCCCAGGGGGTGTAAATATCCGATAGGCATATAGAAATCATCATTTGACAACTGACATCGAAAGTAGTAACGTTGGAAGATGGAATAACTAATGTTTTCTTACCCGGAGAGCTTATTGAATCATCATAAGCGTAACGAATGAATCGCGTCTTAAAAGAATCGAATTTCTACGAACCTGTTGTATTGGGAATGACAAAAGCATCTCTTAACACTACTAGTTTTATATCAGAGGCGAGTTTTCAAGAAACTACTCGGGTACTGGCTAGAGCCGCTATTCGGGGTCGAATCGATTGGTTGAAGGGACTGAAAGAAAATGTCATCCTTGGTGATCTCGTTCCCATTGGGACCGGCAGTCAGGAGGTTATTCGTCAACTAGATGTAGAGAGAAATACGGAATTTTATTTAGCTATTAGTGATTTTAACATCTTCAGTCGAGAGGCAAGGGATATTCCCCCTCATACTTATTACGGGAGGGAGCCGAGTTCCCACCATAGATTAATGATTCACGAAGGATTGAGACAACCCCTCCCCGGAGTCAATATTGGTGAATGAGATTCAGAATCATTTTGCGACGTAGCATCTCGGGTATGTCTCACTCAATAATCCCGACCAGTGAATCGTAATAATTACGTAACTTCCATAAAAATCAAATCAATCTGCGGCTTTTCGTAGTTCTTTTTTGGGGGGGTAAAATGCAACAGAAAAATTGGAATATCGATCCAGAAGGGATGATGGAGGCGGGGGTCCATTTCGGTCATCAAACCCAAAAGTGGAATCCCAAGATGTCACCTTATATATTTACGGAACGGAAAGGTGTTCACATTCCCGATCTAACTCAGACTGCTCGTCTCCTATCCGAAGCCTGTGATTCGGTATCCAATGCAGCGACGGAGGGAAAAGAATTCTCAATAGTAGGTACAAAATACCAAGTAGCTGATCTAATTGCATCGGCTGCGACGAAATCTCGATGTCACTACGTGAATGAAAAGTGGCTCGGTGGCATGTTAACGAATTGGTCCACTACAGAAACACGTCTTCAGAGATTTCAATATTTGCAGAATGAAGAAGATACGGGGGGGTTCGATCGACTCCCGAAAAAAGAGGCATCGATTCCGAAAAAACAATTACTTCGATTGAAGAAGTATCTAGGTGGAATTCAATATATGTCAAATTTACCCGATATTGCGATAATTACTGATCAACACGAATAATCCACTGCTATTAGAGAACGTATCACTTCAGGTATTCCTACAATCTGTGTCGTCGATACAGATTGCGATCCAGATCTCACAGATATTCCGATTCCAAGTAATGATGATGCGCGGTCCTCCATTCGACGGGTACTGGATAAATCAACACTGGCTATTTCTGAGGGTCGTTCGAACTCAAAGATATTGAACTTAATAGATAGTGAAATCAGTAACTATCCCAACTATTCGTGGTAGAATGAAACAGAGACTTACCCCAGAGACAGCAATATGCTGTGACTCTATTATGGGGACAACCCTGGGATTATGTAGTGATTAGGAATCCACTTGATTGTTCTGTGCAAATCATTCTTCCCCACGTTGATTCCTGATAAGGAGGTAATACGAATTCCGAACAATTGTCCATTCATGGGATTGATAATCTATATCAAGTATCGGGCGTGGAAGTGGGTCAACATCTCTATTGGCAAGTAGGAAATTTCCAAGTTCATGCACAAGTTCTTGTAACTTCCCGGGTAGTAATTGCTATATCATTGGGTTTATCTACCGCAGCTACTCGGGATTTGCAAACCATCCCGACTGGCAGTCAAAATTTCATTGAATATATTCTTGAATCTATTAGGGATCCGACTAGAACTCAGATGGGGGAAGAAGGGTATCGTCCCTGGGTTGCATTCATTGGAACTATGTTTCCATCCATTTCTGTTTCTAACCGGTCAGGTGCTCTGTTTCCTCGGCGAGTTATCCAATCACCTCATGGAGAGTTGGCTGCACCTACGAATGATATCAATACAACTGTTGCATTAGCTTTGCCTACATCAGTGGCATATTTCCACGCGGGTCTAAACAAGAGAGGTCTTAGTTACTTCGGTAAATACATCCAACCCACTCCAGTACTGCTACCTATTAATATTCCAGAAGATTTCACTAAACCTTCACCACCTAGTTTCCGACTCTTCGGAAATATATTAGCTGATGAGTTGGTAGTAGCTGTCCTCGTCTCTCTAGTACCCCTAATTGTTCCCGTACCTATGATGCTTCCAGGATCATTCACAAGTGCCATTCAAGCTTTGATTCTTGCGACTCCAGCTGCAGCTTATATAGGGGAATCCATGGAGGGTCATCATTAACCGAGTTTCGATTCCGACGAATCATCGGATTAGGATCGTGGTATTCGACAGGTACTCGGGCCACCTCTTGGAGTAGCAAAAACTGTTTCTGTGGTATAATAATATGATACCCCCCTCCTATTAGAGGGGGGGGGGGAAATCCTACTACTCCCATTTCCATTCAAAGGGATGGGGATGGAAATGACAATAGTGATTCCCACCATTCGACTCGAGCATTCCCTCCAGTCTGCAGGGGGGGACGAATCACAAGATGTTCCGCAATTCGTGGGAATCTTTGTCACCTCGGGAACCAATGATACCGATACTTACTAGTATCTCCTATCGTGTTACAACAAGGAGTTGAATCTCATCCGGGCCGTGGCTGGAATTCCTCATCATGAAGTACTATATTTTCATCCAATTGCTGCATTACGGGTAACGAGTGAGATTGGTGGATTCTCGTCGGGGGAATGGCTTTATTTCTCGCCCACCGGTATTGCTATTTCAATGCTTCGAATAGAAACAAGTGAATCGGAAGGAACATTTCAACCCATCAGCGGCTCTGAGTGAATTTTCACAGAATTATTCCAGTAGGCATTGATCTTTGCTAAGTCGGAATTGGTTGAATTAAATAAAAAAGAGGAGATTAATACGAACCCCTTGATTCCTGCTGCTTCTGTTATTGCTGCCGGATTAGCTGTAGGCCTCGCTTCTATTGGTCCCGGTGTTGGTCAAGGCACTGCCGCGGGTCAAGCAGTAGAAGGTATTGCGAGACAACCAGAGGCAGAGGGTAAAATTCGAGGCACTTCATTGTCAAGTTTAGCCTTCACGGAAGCTTTAACAATCTATGGACCAGTTGTAGCCCTAGCACCGTTATCTGCAAATCCTTTCGTTCGATCCACCCACAGTGAGGGGTACTTGGGGAGCCCTGTACCCCCTCCCCAATCGGACCCTTTCCAAATCGATTATCTGATTGGGAGATTATCTTATTCAGGGGGGGGGGTCTGACAGAAAATCCTCGATCAATCTATTTTATCGATTCCTTCTCGCGACTCTCCAAGTTATTTTGTGAATCCCCCCCCCCACATCAGTATGGAATGAACCAGTTGATTGCTCCGTTCCATTCCCACGTCAGTTCTATTTTTTATCTAGTGTGTAGGTATTCCCTCCGAATCCATGATTCTATTCCAGGTCAGATTGAAGGAATTATGTAGGATTTAGATAATCCCTTGGGAGGGGGAGGGAGCATGAGAAGTATAAGTGACATCGCCGTCTCTACGAGTCATTGGACTCCTGCCGCGGGTTTTGGTTCGAATACCAATATCTTGGAGACAAATCCGATTAATCTGATTCTAGTTTCGGGTGTACTATTTTATTTTGGAAAGGGAGTGTGTGCGAGTCGCATATCTGAATGAGATAACTGGATTCCTCCGGTTGCATTTGGAACAGGAGTAGATGCAAAATCCCGACGAATTACTTGCAAATGAGTGACATCATGTAAGAACCAGAGCATTTCGTGAAATCGGTAGAAACTTTATTGCTTTCACCGACTGATAGGGGAATATCATCAATACGGCTAAAGCTGAATCGCTTGAAGTCTAAGCAAGAATTCGGGTCCTCTTCCCCCTGCTGTGCAAAGATTCCAAAGCATGGTCGGAGATTTCTTCGATATACAACACTCATATCGGGAATAGCCCCACCTCTCTCATTTCTCGCGGGGGGAGGTAAAATCTACCGGTAGGAACCAAATTTTGTTCAATCTGCTGAATAGACAACCCATCTGGAATGAATATTATTCAGAGGAAACGACTTCGCTGGTAGGAGGAGTATCGTCCAGAAGAGCCCTCGATGATTTTCAAGTTTCAGCAATTTGATTTCCACCTGTGGACTACATTCATAGGGATGGCAGGTCCGTGAAGATATTGGATTTTCTTATCCTATCGAGAGGTACGGGCGGGAAAGCCGAATGAATCGAAAGATCCATGTTCGGTTTGGGAAGGGACCACAGATCTCTGGGAACCGGAGATATATAATCTACTTTCATTGACCAATCTACTGGAGAATTGTAAGGGAACAATCTTGAGTACTATTCGTGACGCGGAGGAACGTTATAAAGAGGCTACCGAAAAACTCAAGCAGGCTCGGACTCGTTTGCAACAAGCAAAAGTGAAAGCGGATGAGATCCGCGTGAATGGACTCACGCAAATGGAGGGGGAGAAGCGGGATCTCGTTGATGCGGCTGATGAAGATCCAAAAAGATTGGAGGATAGTAAAAATTATACTATTCGTTTTGAAAAACAACGGGCAATTGAACAGGTTCGCCAGCAAGTCTCTCGCCTTGCCTCAGAAAGAGCTCCGGAGAGTCCGAATAGTCGTTTAGATGGCGAATTGCATTTGCGCATGATTGATTATCACATTGGCCTATTCCGGGCCATGGAAAACGCAGCTGATTAGCTTCCGTATTAGCTTCCGTAGGTCCCATTTCTCAAGAAGATAGTAAATAGATGCTAATGGTAATAAATATTCGACCCGGCGAAATTAGCAGTATTATTCGCAAACAAATTGAGGGATAAGTTCCAGAAGTAGAGGTTGTCAATACCGGCACCGTACTCCAAGTCGGAGATGGGATCGCTCGCATTCATGGTCTTAACGAAGTAATGGCTGGTGAATTGGCAGAATCTGAAGACGGTACAGTAGGAATTGCTCTGAATCCGGAATCTGATAATGTCGGGGCTGTATCGATGGGTGATGGTTTGGCCATACAGGAAGGAGGTTCTGTAAAAGCAACGGGAAGGATTGCCCAAGTACCAGTTAGTGATTCCTTCTCAGGTCGTGTCGCAAATGCTTTAGCTTAACCCATTGATGGCAGAGGCCAAATTCCAGCTTCTGAATCTAGACCGATTGAATCCCCTGCTCCGGGGATTATTTCAAGGCGTTCCGTATATGAACCCTCACAAACGGGTCTTATTGCTATTGACTCTATGATCCCCATAGGACGCGGCCAGCGAGAGTTAATAATTGGAGACAGACAGACGGGTAAAACAGCAGTAGCTACAGATACAATTTTGAATCAGAAAGGTCAAAATGTTATATGTGTTTATGTAGCGATTGGTCAAAAAGCCTCCTCCGTAGCTCAGGTAGTGAATACTTCTCAGGATCGTGGCGCCATGGAATATACAATTGTGGTATCGGAGACTGCAAACTCTCCGGCTACTCTGCAATATCTCGCCCCCTATACAGGAGCAGCTCCGGCTGAATACTTCATGTATCGTAAACAACATACCCTGATTATCTATGATGATCTTTCTAAACAAGCTCAGGCTCATCGACAGATGTCTCTCCTACTGAGAAGACCACCCGGACGAGAAGCATATCCAGGAGATGTTTTTTATCTACATTCGCGTCTCTTGGAAAGAGCGGCTAAATCAAGTACCCAATTAGGTGAAGGTAGCATGACCGCTTTGCCCATCGTCGAGACCCAGGCCGGAGATGTCTCAGCCTACATCCCGACTAATGTCATTTCTATCACTGATGGACAGATATTTCTATCAGCGGATCTATTCAATGCTGGAATTCGACCGGCAATCAATGTGGGGATTTCCGTATCTAGAGTAGGATCCGCCGCTTAGATCAAAGCCATGAAACAAGTAGCTGGTAAATCAAAATTGGAATTAGCTCAATTTGCTGAATTAGAAGCTTTTGCCTAATTTGCTTCTGATCTCGATAAAGCTACTCAAAATCAGCTAGCAAGGGGTCAGCGGCTACGTGAGTTACTTAAACAATCTCAATCATCCCCACTATCGGTAGAAGAACAAGTAGCTACTATTCATACCGGAGTTAATGGATATTTGGATATATTGGACGTCGAGAAGGTGAAGAGATTCCTGGTTCAGTTACGTGAGTATATAACAACCAATAAACCCGGATCCGTCGAAATTATTCGTTCTACCAAGATGTTTACGGAACAAGCAGAGATGCTTTCAAAGGAAGCTATTAAAGAATATACGGAACTTTTCTTGCTTCGCGAGAAGTAAAAAATAACTTTCAGAACACGCAAAATATGTCTTGAGTAGGGGGTGGGAGGAAAGAAAAAGGATCAGAAGCCATTTGCAATTTGCAAACACCCATCAGTCGTATACACGGAATTACGTCCAATAGGATTCGAACCTATATTGGAGGTTTAGAAGACCTCTGTCCTATCCATTAGACGATGGACGCCCCCCCCCCCCGAGGGGGGGGGCAGGAACTATGCTATGGACAAACAAAAACAATAACTTCGGTTTGTTCAAGGTATGGCTGCGTAGCGGGAGCCAGAACCCAAGCCTAGATTAGCGGGAATCGGGAGATGGAGAAGGGTAACTTAAACCGGTTCAATTGGTGAGCGGGTAGCGGGAATCGAACCCGCATCAGTAGCTTGGAAGGCTAGGGGTTATAGTCGATGCTACTGAATGAGTTCATTATGGCATCTCTAATTCAGAACCGAACGTGAAGGTCTCCCTTCATTCGGCTCCTCTATGGAATGGATAGTAGAAGGAGGAGCTTGAGGGAGATGAATATCCCCAGATACAAGCATAGAGAGATTCTTTTTCACTCTTCGCTGCGTAAACAGAGAAATGGAAAGCATTGGAATCTCATTCCGAAGACTCATTGCGGATATCTCCTCCTTCTCGACCAGGGTTACATTGCTGGTGAGAAGGATCCATAGCATCTATGTCAGTTTCTTCCGTATCCGACGAGACGGGAACACACTTCCTAGATGATCCCTGTGGAAAAGCATATTACTCCCACGACTCGTGAAAATACTTTGTCGAATCGAAGGTCAGCGATGTCTCTTCCGGTTACTTCGTTTCTTATTTCTATAGATGACAATCCTTAGGAGAATATTTTTTCTTTCACCGAGTTATAGAATTGTCCACGAAATGCTTGATAATCCTGGTAAATAAGGATCGATCTTTTCATAACTATTTGGCTCGGATTCATTACTGGATCAGAGATTCAGTGACGATGAGACAAATATTTCGGGTTGCTATCCATAGATTCTACACTAGTTGTTCCGGGACCTCTGGATCCTGGAAAAATTCCGCTTCATTATTCCGATATGCAACTGGTTCGACTTCGCAAACGTAGGAATATATAGGAATGACAGGAATAACGCTTTCTACACCGACACTCATTGTAGGAAAGTATGTGGACTTCCCTTAGAAATAAAGCTTTTCGATCGAGTGAGAAATCAATTTGAAAGATCCCTCAGCTACCTGGTTCGAAAATGAAGCGAATCACACTTTTACCACTAAACCATACCCGCCACGATTGGATTGTATCATATATAAGTCTTTCCTGTCTAAGGATGGGTTGTAGCCAAAAGTGTTAGTAAAAAGGAGCTCCCCCCCCCCCCCCCCGTTTCAAATATCCATCTCCGGAATTCAGTGTTTAATGAGAAATTTTCTTGCTTCCGGAGATGGTACGACAGAATTACAAATTTCCCTTACGGGCTGCTGATAGAGCAATTACTAGTGGTCCTGATGCAACTACTAATGCCAGAACAGCAAGTTGTGCAATTAGTTCTAGATTCACCACCTACCTCCTCATCTTCAGAAATATCTAAATCAAAGCGGTCCCCTTTTCCTTTCGCAATTATCCCCCGCCTCCTCCCACTACTTCAATAGACACTCCCGGAATGGTGTATCTGAAATACAGGAGATGTTTTTGTGTGGCCATGACAAATTGAAATTGGTACAATTAAATGAGAGATGGTGATTCACGTAAACGAGGAAATCTCGCATTTCATTCCTCGTTTCTCGAAATGTATAAAGAATCGGGAGATAAGTAATGACATCAATCCCGGATGGGCAGATGATTCTGGCCCTTATTAGTGCCTCTCTAACAAGTATCTTAGCCGTAAGATTGGGTCTCGCATTGTATCGGTAACTGGTTCGTCACCGCATAGATAGGCAGCCTGGCTGATCGCGGCTAGGCTGGGAGATTCCAATCCCGGCTGAATGAAAGTGATTCATTCAAGAATCTGATTCTCGGAGGAGAATCGGGGGGGGGGGGGGGGGAAGGAGAAAATGATGCTTCCTATTCGGGATTGAACTTCGCCTTGTAACAGATTTCTCAGACACGCCGTCTCCTATACTTCCATTGAAGTATGGACTTCCGTCCAGCCTCGTGGTAAAGTCCAAAGGATTCCACCGCATGGAGAGATGGCCGAGAGGTCTAAAGCGTCGGATTGCTAATCCGTTGTACAATACATTTGTACCGAGGGTTCGAATCCCTCTCTCTCCCCCAATAATTAACTGATCCGTTGGACAAGGCAATTCCGACGAATTGCATATCGGACTTCATTTATTCTTTGCGCCCGGGGTTACGCCCAGGGTCGTTTGATGGGAATCCAAAAACGAAGAGAGAAACAGAAGAGATAACTACTGTATAAACGAATAGCTTAAGAGTAAGCATGACCTAGTCCCCCTGATCGTAACTAGAAGTGAAACGGAACGGAACACATTTTTCATATTTATACCATACGTTTCTTCTTCGATTCAAAGAAGGAATAGGAAGAATCAGGAATCTGCTGAGGTGAATAACATATATCCGACTCGAACGTCTTCTCCTCCGGGATATCCTTTTTCTTTTGAATGAATCGATTTGAGTCCGAGTCGTTGCAAGTAAATTGGCGCATTAGGTACTACGAAATGCTCAATTGGATTCATCGCAGTGTAAGAAGGAGGGATGGACTTCCCCCAATCCCAACTGCGATATTTATTAGTATAGCCGGGAGGGGTCAGTTTCCCCTCCCGGCGAGTCAGCTGGTGGCGGGGGTGCAAAGGTATGGGGGAATAAGAGCGAGATCCCACTCCTTCAATGACATCTCACTAATCTCTCTCCGTTTTCCTAATTTTTTTTCGTTTTATGAACATTATCAATCTTACCAATAGTTAAAACTAACCATAATACAGAAGGTGGGCGACTCGATTCCATTAGTCAAAGTGAAGGTGGGGAAGGAAGGGAGTGAGTGACCCCGCCTCACGATAGGAATTGGGGATTCTATTCCGAAGCAGCAATCTGGTTGGAATGGATCTCGAATCTGAATCCCATAATATATCAGTTTTCAACCCCCCACCTACTTTGGGGTTTATCATTCCGCTGGGGGGGGGCCGGATCCCCAATCCCGAGTGGTTTACTACCGGAAACTCACCGAAGCCTGCCATACGAAAGCTAGAAGTAGGAAAAACGCTGGTATAACTGGCATTACATCCACAATCGGATCAGAAATAGCATAAGCTTCAGGTAACCTAGCAAGAGAAGCGTCACTCAGGTGTAAGGGATTCCCCGTATCAGTGTTAAACGGAACTATCATTTTCATCCTCCAATGGCGGAAATTTTCACCCCGGTACGGTGCGGGGACAATTACCAATCAGTCGACCCATTGAGTACATACTGTTACGGATACTTCCATCCGAATAGAGGGGGGTAGATATTTGCGGCGTCATAAATATCTACAGCATTTCGACGGAATCAATGATTGAATGGTTGGTGAAACAAATCCCTTCACACCAAGTTTCACGGGAATTTATTATCTTTTGATTCCTAGTTACCATCTTTCAATTCCTGCCGGAGTCGTATCTGCACAACCCATTCAGGAAGGGGGTTGACATGAGAGTCGAAGTATGGGATATTCATTATATCAAATATGTATGGGGCGTGGCCAAGTGGTAAGGCAGCGGGTTTTGGTCCCGTCATTCGGAGGTTCGAATCCTTCCGTCCCAGATCTTGATGCATAAGTAGATACACCCCATCTCCTTTTCTGTGATCTTTTTTTTTTCCTTCTTTTGTGGGAGAGTCAGGAACGTTCTAAATTGGGACGGACTACTCCGAGTCCCTCCTCCCACCTATTGATGGATCGTCCAGTTCATGTTACGACGGTGAGCCGGATATAGCAATAGATCCCGGGGCGAAAAACAATATTAAGAATAATTCATGAAATTAGCCTATTGGATGTATGCCGGACCCGCTCATATCGGTACTCTACGAGTAGCCAGTTCCTTTAAGAATGTACATGCCATAATGCATGCTCCTCTGGGAGATGACCATTTCAATGTAATGTGATCTACGTCGGAGAGGGAGAGGGATTTCACCCCAGTAACTGCTAGTATAGTGGACCGTCACGTATCAGCACGTGGATCTCAGGAAAGGGTTATTAATAATATAAATCGAAAAGATGAGGAATAATGTCCCGATCCAATTGTCTTGACGCCTACATGTACCTCTAGTATCTCACAAGAAGATTCGCAGAATTTCGTGGATCGAGCTTCTATCTATTCTACGTCTGATGTAATTCCCGCAGATGTCAATTACTATAGAGTCAATGAGCTTCAAGCAGCAGATAGGACTTCAGAGCAAATAATTCGCTATTATTTGGATAAAGCTCGTAGACGGGGTACATTGGATCGGTCTCTGACAGACGCGCCCTCAGCAAATATTATTGGAATATCCACTCTGGGTTTTCATAACCAACATGATTGTCGCGAATTGAGACGTCTACTGCAAGATTTAGGAATCTTAGTCAACCAAATAATTCCAGAAGGAGGATCTTTGAGGGATTTGGAGGATTTACCAAAAGCTCGGTTTAATATAGTTCCTCATCGCGAAGTGGGTCTAATGACAGCAATCTTTCCGGAGAAGGAATTTGGGATGCCTTACATATCAACCACTCCGATGGGAATCTCAGATACAGCCGAATTCATTGGACAGATGGAGAAGTATATAAATGCGTGGGCTTCCGCCTTGCCGAAAGAGAGAGTCAATTATGAGTCGTATATTGAAAATCAAACCAAATTTGTTTCTCAGGCGGCTTGGTTTCCAAGATCCATCGATTGTCAGAATCCGACTGGAAAAAAAGCAGTAGTATCTGGTGATGCCACCCACGCAGCTTCGATTACTAGAATACTCACTAGAGAAATGGGAATTCGTGTTATTTGTTCGGGTACTTATTGCAAACACGACGCGAAGTGGTTTAATGAGCAGGTTCAGGGCTTACGTGATGAGATATTAATTATGGAGGATCATACCAAAGTTGGAGATACGATAGCTTGTATTGAACCTCCTGCGATCTTTGGAACCCAGATGGAACGCCATATCGGTAAACGTCTCAATATTCCATGCGGGGTTATTTCTTCACCCGTCCATATCCAGAATTTTCCGCTAGGATACCGACCTTTCCTAGGTTACGAAGGAACTAATCAGATAGCCGATCCAATCCATAATTCATCCAATCTAGGTATGGAAGATCACCCACTAGACGCTTTTGGCGGACACGATACTAAAGAAGTGGTTACCAAATCATTATCTACAGATAGAATTCTGAATTGGACCCCCGAGAGTCAATTGGAGTTAAGCAAAATTCCTGGTTTCGTGAGGGGTAAAACTAAGAAGAATACGGAAACTTCCGCGGAACAAAATAACATTACGGAAATTACGGTTGAGGTGACGTATGCGGCTAAAGAAAAAACTGAATGCTTAACATAGAATAAATTCCGAATGTTACTGATTCGGGGTTGTTGGGACAGCTCTCCCGACGGGCAGCCGCAGGTAGTATCAGTAGATCTTATTGAAATTGTTGTGGTGGTAACAATCTCCCGGTAAGAAAATAACATTTGAACTCTGGATATTACGGTAAAACCCTCGTCTAAAACGATATGGTGGAAAAGCGACGTGTGGCTCGAAATCGAGATCGTTTATGCGGAGTTTTGCAGCCGCCATTTCCGGATCCCAAGGGAAATGTTTCCGTTTCAACGTTTCTTGAAATTCGCCATCTAACGAAACTTGAATGATTATGTCGTATTCCTGGCCCCAGTCTATCCGATCGGGGATAATATCTATGGTTACTCCACGGAATGAAGCTACCGAGCTCCGTCAGTCCGCATTTACAGAAGGAGCAACTGTCTTCGTCGATAAATACTCCCATTGAATATTCATAATTCAATCCCATCCGTATGGAGTCAATTTCCTTGAGATGCAAATATTCCATTATTTGATTTTGATTGAGTGTGAGGATTTCCATGACGCGTCCAAAATCACAAATCAGTTGCTGAATGTGATTCTTCACAATGGGTCGATCAGAACGAGTTCCGTCGCTACCACTTCTCGATTCGAAAGACCCTCGGAGTGAGGCTTAAACCTACGGATTTTCGGAATTGATCTACGAACGGGAGAATATCGAATACGCACAGTTGAAGCCCTCGGTAGAGAGATCCCTCTCATACTTCCATGGTGGGGGCTCGAACGGAGTCATAATCGGTAAGAGATAACTCGAAAAGTGGATGGGGATGCGTGTCTGTCTCCCCTAAAACTTGCGTGAGTTAGGAGTATTTTCTCTATAATTGAAAAGAAAGGAATGGAATGGAGAGGTATATAGCTGGTGTTCCTCCATACCCTCGGAGTCATGGCTTGAGCCGTATGAAGTTGAAATTTCACGTACGGTTCTATAGGGGGGAAGGGGATTCGTTTCTCCGTACCTATCCGACTAAACTACTTACCGAATAACTGCAATTGATGTCCAATCCCGGCGAGAGGGAAAGTCTATTCAGGAAGTTGGATTTCATGATCCACGAAAGGAACAAAA